>NC_083353.1:119713641-119953641 GCF_030254825.1 Meriones unguiculatus
AAGAATCAGAGACCAAGAGCTGGTTATTTGAGAAAATCAACAAGATAGACAAACCCTTAGCCAAACTAACAAAAAGGCAAATCAGCAAAATCAGAAATGAAAAGGGGGACATACAACAGACACTGAGGAAATCCAAAACAATCATTAGGTGTTACTACAAAAGCCTATATGCCACAAAATTTGAAAATCTTAATGAAATGGACAATTTTCTTGATAGATTCCATTTACCAAAATTAAATCAAGATCAGGTATATATCCCCCAAGGAAATAGAAACAGTCATCCCTGCCAAAAAAAAAAAAAAAAAAACAGGACCAGATGGTTTCAGCACAGAATTCTACCAGACCTTCAAAGAAGAGCTAACTCCAATTCTCTTCAAACTCTTCCACAAAATAGAAACAGAAGGAACATTACCAAACTTATTCTATGAAGCCACAGTCACCTTGATACATAAACCACACAAAGACCCAACAAAAAAAGAAAACTTCAGACCTATCTCTCTTATGAATCTTGATGCAAAAATATCAATAAAATACTTGCAAACCAAATCCAAGAATGCATAAAAGATATTATCCACCATGACCAAGTAGGCTTCATCCCATGCATGCAGGGGTGGTTCAATATATGGAAATCCATCAGTGTAATCCATCACATAAAAAAAAAAAAAACATTTAAATGCTATATTCAGCAGATCTCCAAAGGATTTGAGGACCAAAATTTATTAGGTATATCCTGCAACAATGAGCAGGGAACTCTTAAATATAATAGATTTCATAACTGGTAAAACAAAATAAAACTGGCCTAGGTACCCAATGAGGACTTTTTAGAAACATATTAGCATGTTTTTACAGGTTAATGGAAAGAGCTATTAGCAGTTAAGAAAAACTTTCATAGGAAGGATAAATAAATCATCACATGGCATGAGCACGTTAATCCATTACCCAATAACAAGTGGTCAGCCCTAAAATCATTTTCAAATGAGCAACGCTAACTAATTCAACGGGCTACCAATAATTTATATCTATATCTGTGAGTGTGTCTCTCTGTTTTTGTTTCTGTGTGTGTGTGTGTGTGTGTGTGTGTGTGTGTGTGTGTGTGTTTAAAATTAAAGACCTAACATATTTGATGGATGGTGTGTTGTTTTGGAAAAGAATGGTTTCCATAAGCTCGTCTGTTTGAAGGCCTAGGCACTACTTGAAAAAGATTAGGAGGTGTTGCTTGTTGGAGGAAATGTGTTGCTGGGATAGTCTTTGAGATTTCAAAAGCCCATGCCACTGTGATAATAAACCAAACCTCTGAAACTGTAAGAAAGTTCCTGCTATACCAGGAACAACCAGTTTAGACTCTTAACTTCTCCAAAACCCCCTGAGCATCAGGTCTCCTTGGGCCTGCTTAGCTACCCCGAGCTGTCTACTGCCTGCCCTCCTCCGCCTCCAGCTCCAATGTGCAGCCAGCCCTCTGTGCCAGCCTTTACCAAAACTGCCGTACCACATAGCCTTCCTACTGAATCCTAACCTGAGAAATCTGAGAGAATGTCAACTTTGTATGTAAAACAAACCAGGAACACGAGAGAAGGGATCTTTTGAAGAATGAATTAGAACAGATAACCAAGTATTAAAATTTGATCAATTGGTAATAGTGGCAGGGATGAATTACATATTTCCTAAAAAGAAGTCATGGCCAATCTAATGGGCCATTCTGGAAAATGGAAGGGGGTGGATTGTAAAAAAAGTTTTATGATTTTAAAACCAATGATTCATTCCAGGACTCTTGTAATCTCTTCCGCTACACATTCAGAAGAATGATATTAGAACCACACTTACCTCCCTGCATATTTAGTCACCTCCAAGTAGATCACTGAAGTCCTAAAACTACTAGAAGAAAACATAGGCAGTTGCCTACAAGATAAAAAATTTAAGAAAGAACTTTCTGAATAAGTCTTCATTCATACAGGAATGAAAGCTAATAACTGACAAAGTAGATCACATAAAGCTAAGAATCTTTTCAGCAATGAAATGATCAATCAAGCAAAGACGAAGCCCACAGGGTGGAAGAGAATATTTGCCAACTATACATCTGGTAGAAGCTTAGTATTCAGAATCCATAGGGAACTCAAAACAAAGAAATAGTCTACCAAGGAAGCAAGTGGCTCACATGAAGACTGGCAAGAGATATATAGAGAGGATTCAAAATGAAGAAATAAAAATGGCTAAAATATATATATTTTAAAAAAATGTTCGACATTCTTAGAAGTTAGTGAATTTCAAATTAAAATGTGCTTTGATATGTCATTGATTACAGATCAGAAAGGTAAAGATCAAGAAAAGAAATGACAACAAATGCTGGAGAAGATGTTTGGAGAAGGGAACCCTCATCTACCTTTGGTGGGACTGCAAACTAGTTCAATCAGTATGGAAGTAAGGATGGAGAATTCAGGAACCTAAAAGCAAATTTACAGTAAGACCCAGGAATACGACTCGTTGGTATATATCTAAAGGATACAACATCGGACTCTTCATATACTTGCTTATGCTTATTGTCATTCTATTCACAACATCAAGGAAGGGAAAACAAACTAAATGTCCTGTATGTACTGCATGGATTGAAAGTGTGCTACATACACACACAATGGACTAGAACTTGGCTGTAAAGAGACAGTGTTCCTTTAACAACGTCATCTCATGACATGTTGTTACTCCTAGACAGGTCATGTTGACAGTCTCCCACACTCCACCCAGCTGGGCTAAAGTCCCAAAGAGAAATAATGGAGCAAGGTCACTCAGTTGAGGCTCAAAGGTGTCGTTGTTTGGCTTCCTTTTATAAAGGGAATGGCCATGCATGCCTCAGCACACACTTGGGAGAAAGTCCAGAGACCCCTCCAAGATGCTGGTGGTCCTGCTCACAGCAGCCTGCTGGCCCTGAGCACAGTGTCTGTCTTACCTGCAGGTATAAACAAATAGCAGTTGGAGCTGAAAATTTTTAAGGGAGGGGAAAAGGAGGAAAGAAAGGACAGAAATGGGTGAGAGAAACCAGACGGCCCATTCTATGTTTAGGAAATTGCTGCCCCTACTGTAAAGAGGCATGGAAAAGTGGTCAGATTTTGTTGAGAACATCCTCAGGACTGGAAAGAATATCGGGAGTAGACAGCCTTGTGACATAGTAGGTGCCAGATACATGATACAGATAAACCTATCAGAATTAGTCTAAAGGCGCAGAATTAGAGAATGAACCCAATGCTTTAGTCACTGAAGAACAAGTATCAGAGCCCAGTTAACATATTTTATTTAAGCACATTCAGAATTCAAATAGGTGTCAAGCAGAACAAGTTTAGATTTTTAGATGTGTACTCTGAAATTTCCATCTTGAATATATGAAGGATTAATGAAGAAACAAATTGGTGAGACAAATTCTCAATGTGACTTTGAAATATGCAGAAAATTAGGAATAGGGAGCAGTTTCTTAGCAGCTATGCAGAGAGGATAAAAATCAGTTTTGTTTTGAGCTGGAAAACAGCTCAGGGAACCCCAAATGCTCTTCCATCCCAGTCTTTAGCAGAAAAATCTCAGAGAATTACTGATGAGCTCAGTTGTATTTGGAAGTTGGGGTCTAGAGGTCACATTTTCTGGTAGGACATTGGGACATCAGTAAGATTTGAAAGATTGTGATCTTAGTTTCCTCTTCATGTCACGCTTTTGTTATTGTTGCTGCTGCTGTTTATTTCCCCTAGGTAGCAGCACTGATGGAAACGCTGGAGTGCATGACGGTAAAGTGCAAACCATTGTCCTTGCGTGCAGGTTAATTGTCTATATTTCGGTGTGTAATCTCATTTTGTGTGTGTGTGTGATTATTGATATTTAATATTTATTTATCTTTTAGTTAAACAGTGGTCATTCCTAAAACAACTGTATACCCAAATCACTACATGGAGACTAGGATTTATTTAATTAAACTGGAGCACAAAAACAAACAAACAAACAAACAAAAAAAAAAAAAACCTGGAGCACAATGCTGGGCAATAATTACTCCAAGCTAAACCTCCAAGCCCGCCTAGCTTCCTCACATTTAGATTTCCCACATTACACTTGCTTTGTAGTCATATCCAAGGTGTGGTTCATTTCTCCTGATGTTTCCCAGTACTCTCCACTCTCATTTCTCCTTCCTCTCGCTTATTTCTTTTCACCTCCAGAGCAGGATGTCCCACCCTATTCTCTTCATTGCTCTGCATTACCTTATTGTTTTTATAGACAATACAGAGAACAAATGGTGGCATGTTTACACAAACTTGAGACAGGTGGTGCTTAGAAGAATCATTACTATGCAATATCTGGACTGAAACCAGATAGTGGGCTAGAGAAATCAGCCTTTGAATGAACAAGGCTAAACAGTATATATTTCAGAAGCACATTGTACCAACCACACTGAAAGCTTCTATTCTGAATTTTCACTTCATCTCATGTTTCATTCTTAGAATGAAACGAGTCCTCTACTGTCAGGCAAGATGAAATGCAATCCATTATCCTTGCTGATTAATTATCTGTGTTTCAGTTTGACCTCTCATCATAGTGTGTGTGGGAGGACTGAGATAGAAATCTATAAATATTATTTTCTCTATGCATACAATAAATGTTCCCTAACCTCGGTGTGGGAACATGATTGACTTCAGCAAAGTGAATGAAGGAGAGACCAAGCTTCCATAACAGCAAAAGAAATCTGGTCTTGTTTCCACCCAAAATGTTTACTGTGAGATGAGGTAGTAACCAAAGTATCTTAATGCTGACTCCTCTGGCAGTGAGAACATCCATGCTTCCTTTTTACTTGGTGTTAGTGTACATAATTATCGAGCTTCATGAACAAGATTGAGCAAAACTTGCCTTTCCCGGATTCCTCATTGCCTCCCCAGTTATTACTTGACTGACTTTGATTTAAAAAGGAGACAAATTGACACTAGGAATTTAGTGAGTTTGTTGGACACCGTCATTACTCTTCTCTTTTTCAGTGTTTTAGTGTACAAATAGAAGGTTTTAAGCAGCAAGTTATACTTGGCTTTTCCAGTTTTCTCATGCTCTCCAGTTACTATGTATCTCTCTGAGATTTTAAACAATACTTAGGAACAGGGAGCAGCTCCTTATTAATTTTTAAGGGAAGATAAAAATTAGTTTTATGTTTTGAGCTAGAGAAAAACATCACAAGCAAACCCCACATGCTCTTGCATCCCAGTCCCTTCCCAGAAGAATTTCAGAGACTGACTATTGAGCTCAGTTGTGCTGGGAAGTCACATTTTCTGGTAGGAAATCTGTAAACTCGAAAAGATTGTGTCTAAGTTTTCTCTTCATCTCATGATTTTTGTCTGTTTGTTTGTTTCCCCTAGAGAGAGGCTTTTCAATCCTGGAAAAAGGTAAAGTTCAATCCATTACTCTTGCATGCAGATGAGTTCTCTATGTTTCAGTGGGTCATGTCATCTTATTTTGTGTGTGTGTTTAATGTGTGTGTAATTATTAATATTTAATGTTGATTTATGTTTTAGTTAAACAGTGGTCATTCGTAAACCAGCTGTATACCCATATCACCACACAGAGACTAGGATTTATTTAATTAACCTGGAACACAATGCTGGGCAATAATTACTCCAACCTGACCCTCCAAGCCCTCATAGCTTCCTCACATTTAGATTTCCCACATTACACTTGCTTTGTAGTCATAGCCTAGGTCTGGCTCATTTCTCCTGATGTTTCCCAGTACTCTCCACTCTCATTTCTCCTTCCTCTCACTTCTTTCTCCTCACCTCCAGAGCAGGATATTCCACCCTCGAGGTCAGCAAAATGAGTCCTCTACTGTCAGGCAAGATGAAGTGCAATCCATTATCCTTGCTGATTAATTTTTTTTGTGTTTCAGTTTGTCCTCTCATCATAGTGTGGGTGTGGGTATGTGATAGAAATATATAAATATTATTTTCTTTATGCATACAATAAATATTTCCCAACCCTGGTGTGGGAACATGATTGACTTCAGCAAAGTGAATGAAGGAGAGACCAAGCATCCATAACAGTAAAACAAATCTGGTCCTTTTCCACCCAAAATGTCTACTGTGAGATGACACAAAAACCAAAAATGTCTTAAAGCTGACTCCTCTGTCAATGAGAATGTCCATGCATCTGAAAGAATCAGACTAACCCTGTATTCTATATTTTTAATTGTCTTATAATCTGTATTTTTACACTCATTTTAAACTAATATCTCTCAGTATTTTTCCAGAGAACAGGATAATGTAACAGCCATGGACCCTAGCCATGTGCACGAATGGAGATAAGGAAGTGAGCAAGCAAAGATCTCCACCCTGTTACAGAAGAATGGCCAGGCCTGCGCTTGTGAGATAACATTGCCTAGCAACCAACCCAGATGGCCCTGTTCCCCTCCCAAATAATCCCTAATCGTTTTGAAGGCGTGTAGCCCTGCTTCCCAGGAAAACCACAGGATGTACCAAAAGCTTTCCTAACTTTAAAAATGACCAAATCTGCATATAGCTGGGCATTCCAAGCGTGACTTAAAGATCAGATATCCCCCAGATGTCAGGGGCAGGACTGATCGGACGTGGCTCCCAAAATAGACCAACTATTTTAAAAGTCAACCCCTTCATTCAATCCTGTGCTGTCAAGTCTGTAACCCCGTGCTTCCCCACGTTTTTTCCTTTAAAACCCCAAGGCTTTTGTTCCTCACGGCTGTTCCCTGTTGGCTTGGAGAGCTGCCCCATCCCACATTAGCTTGAATAAACCTCTTGCATTTGCATCAATTTGGTCTCCGAGTTTCCTTTAGCTGTCTCCTCATTAGTTGGGCTTCCCCTGGACCTAACACTTCCTTTTTATTTGGTGTTTGTGTACATAATTATTGAGCTTCATGAAAAAGATAGAGAAAAAATTGATTTTCCCAGATTCCTCATTGCCTCCCCAGTTATTACTTAACTGACTTTGATTAAAAAAAAAATTGACACTAGGTATTTATATTTAGTGCATTTGATGGACACCGTCATTACTATTCTCTTTTTCAGTGTTTTAGTGTACAAATAGAAGGTTTTAAGCAGCAAGTTATACTTGGCTTTTCCAGTTTTCTCATGCTCTCCAGTTACTATGTATCTCTTTGAGATTTTTAAAAATACTTAGGAACAGGGAGCAGTTTCTATTAGTTTTTGGTCCTTATTAGTTTTTCAGGGAAGATAAAAATTAGTTTTATGTTTTGAGCTGGAGAAAAATATCACAGGCAAACCTCACATGCTCTTGCATCCCAGTCCCTTCCCAGAATTTCAGAGACTCAGTTGTGCTGGGAAGTCACATTTTCTGGTAGGAAATCTGTAAATTCAGACAAATTGTGATGTGAGTTTTTTCTTCATCTCATGTTTTTTCTTTGTTTTTTTGTTGTTGTTGTTGTTGTTTATTTTTCCTAGAGAGAGGCAGTCATGGATGGTGTTAGGAAACGTGCGAATGTGAAGGTTACACGCGGGTCCACAAATCACACCACGAGATCGGTTCCACGTGGGAGGTTTATTAAGGGAAGGGGGTGAGGGGAGCAGAGACAGAGAAAGGAAGAGAGAGAAGGAGAGAGAGAAGAAGAGAGGAAGAGAGATAAAGAGAGAGCATCAGGGAGCGGAAGAGGAAAAAGAAGAGAGAGAGGGGAGGGTTCCAGTTCTCTTATAGGGTGATCAAGGGCATGCACAGATAATTCCAGGTGGTCAGGGTGTCTTCGCAAATGCCTGATAACCAGTCTATGGGGCTGCCTGTAGAAGTGCCTGCTTACTGATCCCAACAGATGGCAAGGAGGTAAAGTGCAATCCATTACCCTTGCATGCAGATAAGTTGTCTGTGTTTCAGTGTGTCATGTCATCTTATCTTGTGTGTGTGTATATGTGTATGTGATTATTAACCTTTAGTATTGATTTATCTTTTAGTTAAACTATGGTCATTCCTAAACCAGCTCTATACCCAGATCACCACACAGAGACTAGGATTTAATTAACCTGGAACACAATGCTGGGCAATAATTACTCCAACCTAAACCCGAAAGCCCACACAGCTTCCTCACATTTTGATTCCCCACATTACACTTGCTTTTTAGTCATAGCCTAGGTCTGGTTCATTTCTCCTGATGTTTCCCAGTACTCTCCACTCCCAATTCCCCTTCCTCTCACTTCTCTCTCCTCGCCTCCAGAACAGGATGTGTTACCCTATTCTCTCCATTGCTCTGCATTGCCTTGTTATTTTTATTGGCAATACAGGGAACAAATGGTAGCATGTTTACACAAACTTGAGACAGGTGGTGCTTAGAAGAAGCATCACAATGGAATGTCTGGATTGAAACCAGATAGTGGGCTAGAGAAATCAGCCTTTGAATGAACAAGGCTAAACTAGATGCCTTCCACAAGAACATTGTACCAACCACACTGAAAGCCTGTATTCTGAATTTTATCTTCATCTCATGTTTTATTCTTAGAGGTCAGCAAAATGAGTCCTCTAATGTCAGGCAAGATAAAGTGCAATCCATTATCCTTGCTGATGTTGTGCCTGAATGGAGATAGCCCAAAAGACCACCATCAGGAGTTGAGTCCATTGCAAAACACATGAGGATCTTTTTATTACAAATTATTACAAGCTGCAGCTTGGGCTCACACCTGTCACCACCAAAGTGGTGAGAGCTGAGAGACCTGTTCTCAGGCTAGCTGCGTAATTTAAAGATTCTGGTCCCTCCCAGCATGACCAAAGTTGGGGTGATTCTTGCTTCCCAAGCATTTGTTAGTCGAAAGAGCAAAGGGATGTTGCACTTTGAATTGTTTGGTTATAGGAAGGTCCCAAACCATTAATGATCTGTTGTCCCTCCCTAGGGTGACGGGCCTTTTTCCTAGCAACTTTATCTCTAGTGGGCAAGAAAAGAATGCAGTAAGACTAGTTCTTCCCTTCAGGGCATTACTGGACATGTCTTCCATGTCCAGTAGCTAGCCTTCATTCAGGCTTTAAACTTTAAAGCCACTGATTTTTAATCTTTTCTTCTCTTACTGATTACTGTGTTTCAATTTGTCCTCTCATCATAGTGTGTGTGTTAAGAATCAATAAATATTACTGTAGGCTCTGATAGATTGTTATCTGAGGTTTTTCTTCATCTCCTGTTTTTGTTGTTGTTGTTATTGTTTATTTCACTTAGATAAAAGCAGTGCTGAACTAGCTGGCAAATAGGAAGTTAAAGTGCATTCCTTTATCCTTAGATACAGATTGTCTGTGTTTCAGTGTGTCATCTCATCTTAATTTGTGTGTGTGTGTGTGATAGGAATCAATAAATATTACTTTCTCTAAGCATATACATAAATATTCACCAACCTTTGTGTGGGGACATGATTGACTTCAGCAAAGTGAATGAAGGAGAGACCACACTTCCATAACAGCAGAAGAATTTTGGTCTTGTTTCCACCCAAAATGTCTACTGAGAGATGAGGCAGAAACCAAAGTATCTTAATGCTGACTCCTCTGGCAGTGAGAACGTCCATGCTTCCTTTTTACTTGGTGTTAGTGTAAATAATTAATGAGCTTCATGAACAAGATTGAGAAAAACTTTACTTTCCCGGATTCCTCATTGCCTCCCCAGTTATTACTTAACTGACCTTGATTTAAAAAAAAAAAAAAAAAAAAGACAAATTGACACAAAGTATTTAGTGCATTTGCTGGACACCGCCATTGCTATTCTCTTTTTCAGTGTTTTAGTGTACAAATATAAGGTATTCGTCAGCTAAGTTATACTTGTCTTTTCTATTTTTTCTCATGCCTTTCCAGTTATTCTTTAACTATCACAGATTTTAAAAAATAATTAGGATTAGGGAATGGTTCCTTAGTAGTTTTTCAGGGAAGATAAAAATTAGCTTTATGTTTTGAGCTGGAGAATAACAGCACAGGGAAACCCCACAAGCTCTTGCATCCCAGTCTCTTCACAGGAATCCTGGAAACTGACTGTTGAGCTCAGTTGTACTTGGCAGTTTGAGTTTTGAAGTCACATTTTCTTACTTGTGAGCTCTGGAAGATTGTGGTCTGAGTTTTCTCTGTAACTCAAGTCTTTGTATGCTGTTTTTCCTTTAGAGGGCAAAGCAGTTCAGCCCTCTGTCACCAACACAGGTACATAATCTGTTATCCTTGTATGCAGATTGTCTGTGTTTCAACGTGTCATCACATCTTATTTTGTGTGTGTGTTATATTAATATTTAGTATTGATTTCTCTTTTAGTTAATCACTGGTTATTCTTAAACCAGCTGTATACCCAGATCACCATACAGAGAATAGGATTTATTTATTTAACTTTGAACACAATGCTGGGCAGTCATTACTCCATCTAAGCACTCTAAGTGCCTCTAAGCACTCATAGCCTCCTCCCATTCAGATTTTCCCCATTATACTTGCTTTTTTGGGGGGCGGTAATTGGCAATTTTTAAATTTTAATTTTTATTAATTACAGTTTATTCACTTTGTATTCCCCCTGTAGCTCCCTCCCTCCTCCCCTTCCAACCCCACTCTCCCTCAGTCTGCCCAACTGTGCTCCTCCCCCAGTCCACTGATAAGGGAGGTCCTCCTCCCCTTCCCTCTGATCCTGGTCTATCAGGTCTCATCAGGAATGGCTTCATTGTCTTCCTCTGTGGCCTGCTTTTTAGTCATACATTAGGTCCGGATCATTTTTCCTGATGTTTCCCGGCACTGCCTACTTGCATCTCTCTTCCCATCACTGTCCATTTGCATCTCTCTTTCTACTCATTTTCATATACATTCCACAAGAATATTGGACCAACATCTCTGAAAGACTGTGATCTGAATTATTTCTTATCTCATATTTTATCCCTAGGAGTCAGCAAAATTGGTGCTCTACTTTCAGGCAAGATAAAGTCCAAACTATTGTCCTTGCTGATTAATTGTCTGTATTTCTGTTTGTCCTCTCATCATATTGATTGTGTGTGTGTAGTGTGTGTAATCAATAAATATTTCTTTGTTCCCCACCACACACACACACACACCTAGTTGGCAGCAATGTGGAGTCATCTGGTGCATGGAAAGGTAAAGTACAATCCATTATCCTTGCATTTAGATTAATTGTCTGTGTTTCACTGTGTCAGCTCATCTTATTTTGTTTGAGTGTGTGTTATTATTAATATTTAGTATTGATTTCTCTTGTAGTTAATCAGCACTTATTCCAAAACCAGAGATATACCCAAATAACCACACAGAGAATAGGATTTGTTTAATTAACCTAGAATACAATGCTGTGTAGTAATTACTCCATCCTAAGCCTCCAAACCCACATAGCTTCCTCCCATTCAGATTTCCCACTTTACAGTGTCTTTTAAGTCATATCTTCAGTCCGGTTCCTTTCTCCTGATGTTTTCTGGTCCTTTCTACTGGAATCTCTCTTCCCACTCACTCCTTTCCCCACCCTTCCAGATCAGGATGAAGCACCCTATCCCTCTCCATTGCTCATTGCTCAACCTTGGCTCGTTGTACACAAACTTGAGACAGGTGCTGCTTAGAATAAGCATCAAAATACAATGTCTGGATTGAAATCAGATAGTGGGCCAGAGAAATCAGTATTTGGATGAAAAAGCATAAATTGTATACCTTCTACAAGGACATTGTTCTAAGAGATATGAAAGATTCTATTCTGAATTTTGCCTTCATTTCATATTTTAGTCCTAGAGGTCAGCAAAATCAGTCCTCTACTGTCAAGGAAGATAAAGTGCAATCCATTATCCTTGCTTACTAATTGTCTGTTTTTGTAGTAAGTCGTGTCATGATATTGTGTGTTTGTGGGTGCCACTGAAGAGCATGTCCTTTGGACATACAGACCAACGTGTCAACCACAGACCAATGAATCAATGTTCATTGTCTACACTATCCCAATAAAATTTCCAGCATGCAATTTCTGAGTGCTGCCTGTATTTTTTCAGTAAGTGAAGGGGAGCATTTGAGAGCTGTGGTTACAACATAAGAACATTGACACAAACAAACCACGAACACTATCAAAGCTTATCACCATTTTTGTCCACAACACAGATGTAAGATGGAAACACTGTGTATCCTACACCTCCATGTTCCTTCCTTGGGCTCTGTGGTACAAACCCATGATGTAAGATGTGTTTTTCAGGTCTCTTCCTGGCACTCTAGTTTCTAGTTTGAAGTTGTGGATTTGGAAATGTGAGGCAGTTTCAAAACTAGAGCAATTTTTAATATTCCCCAGTTCACCACACAGCTTTCTATGCTTCTAGACACAGGATGCATTTTTCTGATTTGATTTTTGCATCTAAAATAAGTGTTTACTTGTTTCTTAGCATTCCTAAAAATATAGTCAGTGTTCTAATCCACTCATCCATCCTCCCAGACATGATCCTGTCTGTTTCTACACTGACCAACCCCTCTTCCACCAGAAAAATCAATTCTATTTACTCTTATAGAGGTCCATGTGCCTACACACACACACACCAAGAGCCTTCCATGCTAATTAAACTCTCTGAGGTCTGTGTACACCTTTCACTGAGCTCAAAATTCTTGGATATGACTCTACAAAAAATCATGAGTCTCCAAGTTTAAGATCAGAGTTGTTTCATAAGTTTTCTTTTTTGGGGGTTGATTCTGTGTTTATATTAGTTCTGTGGGTTATTAAAACATGGAACAAGTCAAGAGCCTGACACAGAGGACCTCTGAAAAGCTCTGCCCTGGATACAAAATCAACTCAAAAAAATCAGCAGCCCTCCTATATACCAAAGACAAAAAGGCTGAGAAAGAAATTAGGGAAACAACACCCTTCACAATAGCCACTAATAACATAAAGTACCTTGGTGTGACTCTACCAAGCAAGTGAAAGACCTGTTTGAGAAAAACTTCAAGTCTCTGAAGAAAGAAATCGAAGAAGATATCAGAAGATGGAAAGATCTCCCGTGCTCATGGATTGGTAGGATTAACATTGTGAAAATGGCCATTCTGCCAAAAGCAATCTACAGATTCAATGCAATTCCCATCAAAATACCAACTCAATTCTTTACAGACCTTGGAAAAAAGATTCTCAGCTTCATATGGAGAAACAAAAAACCCAGAATCTCCAAAACAATCCTGTACAACAACAGAGCATCTGGAGGTATCTCCATCCCTGATCTCAAGCTATACTACAGGGCAACAGTAATAAAAACTGCATGGTATTGGCATAGAAACAGAAAGGAGGATCAATGGAACTGCATAGAAGACCCAGAAATGAATCTACACACCTATGAATACTCGATATTTGACAAAGAAGCCAAATCCATTCAATGGAAAAAAGACAGCATCTTCAACAAATCATGGTGGCTGTAATAAAAGTACTAACCATATCATGAACACTAAAAAAAAAAAAAAAAAGAAAAGCATGTCAGGCCTTTACAGCCATTGAAGCAGGACATTCTCCCCAAGCATGGTTGGATACCATAAAAAGCTAAAATGTTACGCTCAGGATGCGAGGCTAAGCACTGCACTCAGGGTCAGCCGCTTTCGACCCAGAGAAGAGCATGTCTGGTTGCATGCGGGTTGATGCCCCAGGTCCCGCCTCTGAGAAAAAGGTATCAGACGGGTCTGATGCTCTTTGGGTGGATGACACCTAAACGAACATCGGTACAAAGTCCCAATTTATTTCTAATATCAGAGATCAGACCTCTACTCTTGCCTGATGCATCTAAAACAAAAAGGGGGAACTGTAGAGAGCTGCGGAATGCTATGCCTTAAAGATGGAGCTGGTTTCCGCCTTCCACCTTCCCGATGGTGAGTGCTCTCTGTCACGAACAATTCCACATTTGGCTAAGGCCGAGGATCTGGCTTGCTTCCATGTATGTGGACCTATCTGCATTGCCCACGTGGCACGCCTGGGTTGGCTACCCAGAGGCTATTTAAGCTGTGGGCTGGCTTTCCCCAGGGTCCGAGGATTGTTCAAGGTTTCTGAATAAACTGCATTGAAAAAAAAAGAACTGCTAAAGTTGAAGTTCTGTATTACAAAATGGCCTATAGTAATGTCAGCTACATGAAAAATTTTCAGAAAATAAAACTGGAAGGAACATTTTGCAACTTAAAAAAAAAAAAAAGAAAAGCATGAGTGACAATGTTTTAAGCCTCCTAGCTCAGTTCTGTGCATATCAATGTAGAAATTTTTGCATAAAATGGCTCACACTAGTCACCAATGCTGCAGAACTGAACACAGATATTTCTTTACTGCCTCAAAGCTTGGGCAGCTGTCTCCAATTATGTTTAAGGTAAGTAGAGGGAGGAAGTCCTTCTGCCAATGATCACTGCAGTCAACTCTTAAAACTGACTGCTGTGTTTAAGGCTGGTATTTCCTGGCCAGGGGAACATGACATTAGACCACAGTTACTGAAAGGCCACAGAAGTGACAGGGATACAGGACAAAGAGAAGAGGACACCTGGTTCCAAGCCTAGTATAATCAGGACCATGCCAATGCTAATGTCCTCAAATTAAACCATGGAATAGGGGCTATCCTGGGCTCTCACTGAAGGATATGAACCCAATTTTTAGTGAAACATTCTGCCTGTGTCTCTGGCCTCCTCACTTCTCATGAACTTTTATTCTTTGTTCCTCTTCCCCCACCTGTGATCAGTTCGGACAACTCACTGAGCAGGTTCTCTTCACTAGGATGCCCCAGACTTCCCTGTCAGGTATTCATGTGGCAAAGGCCTTATGTCGCAGCCTGTGGAGCTGGAGTGAACAAACCCTCTGCTGCCATTGTTTCTCCACTTGCTGTGGTGAGGAGTGGTTGTTCCCTGTTCCCAAGACAATTCATCATTCCCTGTTGCTCCCACTGTTTTTGTGCACAGCTGGAAATAGACTGGGTTTCTGACTCCCGGCTGTTCCACCCAGTAGTTGTTTATACCTTCATCTGTGCTCTGAGCTGAACTCATGGCCAGAAAGACCATCTTGGAGGAGGCTCTGAACATTCTCCCAACTGTGTGCTGAGACATGCATGGCCATTCCCTTTACAAAAGGAAGCCAAATGATGGCACTGTTGAACGTCAGTTGAGTGACCTTGCTCCACTATTTCTCTTTGGGACTTTAGCCCAGTTGGGTGGAGTGTGGGAGATTGTTAACATGCCCTATCTAGAATGATAAATAGATAATGTGGTACCATAAGTAAAGAAACTTTGTCTCCTTACTGCTAAGAATTATTCCATTGTCTGTATGTACTACATTTTCAATCTATTCAATTGATTTAGGTTGTTTCTGCTCCCTAACTGTTAGAGTGACATTAACATGAGCAAGTATCAGAAGAGTAGGATTTTTGAATCTATTGGGTATATGCCAAGGAATGATATAGCAGGGTCCTGTGGTAACTGTACTCTTAGGTTTTTGGAATTCTCCACCGCATTTCCACATTGATTTGCACCCCCACCAAAGGTAAACAACGGTTCCTCTTTCCAAATACCCTCACCGGCATTTGTAGTCATCTTTTTTCTTGATCTTAACCATTCTGACTGGCATAAGATGAAATCTCAAAGTACTTTTTAAATTTGAATTCACCAGCTTCTAAGAATGTTGAACATTTTCTTTGATATTTGTTAACCTATTTTATTTTTTTCTTTTTGAATCCTCTCTAGAGCTCCCTTGGCAGTTTGCATTTGATTCACTTGCTTTCTTGGTTAATTGTTTTGAGTTCCCTGTGGGTTCTGGACACTAATCTTCTACCAGATGTATAGCTGACAAAAATCTCTCCCACCTTGTGTACTTTACTTGATTGATCATTCCATTTGCTGTACAGATTCTTAGCTTTATGTGATCCACTTTGTCAGTTATTAGCCTTCATTCCTGTTTGAATGAAGCCTTATCAGAAAGTCCTTTCCTACATTTGTATCTTGTAGAGGACTGCCTATGTTTTTTTTTTTCTAGTAGTTTCAGGATGTTATGTGATTGACTTGGAGGTGATTATATGTGTAGGGTGGTATATATGGTTCTAGTGACATTTTTCTGGGTGTGGACATTCATGTTTCCCAGCACCATGTGTTGAGGATGCTGTCTTCCCTCTTTTGTGTGTTTTGGCATCTTCATCAAATATCACATGGTTGTAGCTATGAATACTCATATGTGGGTCTCTTGTTTCATTCCATTGATCCACATGTCTGTTTTTGCTAATACCATAGATTTTAATTGCTATATTTCTATAACATGGCTTGAATATTGATACTGTAATTTCCCCAGAATTGTTTTTTTTTTTTTTTTTTTTCACAGACTAGGTTTGATGATCCAGGGAATTTTGTGGCTCTATTTGAATTGTAGGGGATTTTTGCTACTTCTTTGAAGAAGCCTATGGGTATTTGGGGGAGGGGAGATTATATTGAATCTTTAACTTTTGTTAGGATAGTTATTTTTGCCATGTTAATTGCCTTTCTAAATTTCATTTCTTCAGAGATTTGAAGTTTTGGATCCTCTTCCTCTGTGGCCTTGCCAGGCCACATCACCAGGGGCAAGTGATCAAAGAGCTGGCAACAGAGTTCATGACAGAGGCAACCTCTAATCCCCTTACTCTAAGATCCACATGGAGACTGAGCTGCCAATCAGCTACATCCGAGCAGGGAGTCTAGGTCCTCTCCCTCCATAGCCACTGGTTAGTGCATCAGTCTCTGGAGGACCCCTGGACTTAGGTTTTCTTAACTTTGTCGGTCTCCTTGTGGGGCTTCTGACCCTTCCATGTCCTTCTATCCCCCCCCCCCTTCTTCCATAAGACTCCCTGTGCTCTGCCCAAAGTTTGGCTGTGAATCTCAGCATCTGCTTCAATTCCCTGTTGGGTGGAGCATTTCAAAGAACCCTCTATAGAAGATTCCCATCCTGTTCCTTCTCTTCCACCACTTCTGGTATCTATCCTGTTTGCCATTCTGAATGAGATTTAAGCATCCTCACTAGGGTCTTCTTTGTTGTTTAGCTTCTTTAGGTCTGTAGATTTTAGTATGTTTATCCTATATAATACAGCTAATATCCACTTATAAGTGAGTAGATAGCATGTGTATCTTTCTGTTTCTAGGTTACCTCACTCAGGATGATCTTTTCTAGTTCCATCCATTTGCCTGCAAATTTTATGATTTCTTTGTTTTTAAAAGCTGAGTAGCATTCCATTGTGTAGATGTACCATGATTTCTGTATCCATTTCTCCATTGAGGGACATCTAAGTTGTTTCCAGATTCTGGCTATTACAAATAAAACTGTTTTGCACATCTTTGATTAGTTTTTTTGTTTGTTTGTTTTTTGTTTTTCATGCATAGATTTTGATGTTGCTGTAAATAGGAGTGTTTCTATGTTTGCTTTTGCAGTGTGTTTGCTATTAGTTTATGGAAAGGGTACTGATTGTTTCCTAAGTTGATTTTGTTTCCTGCCACTTTGGTGAAAGTGTTGATCGTTTCTCAAAGTTTTAGCAGGTAAGTGGATCCACCTAAAAGATATTATTTGTATTCCCTGGACAAATAAGTGTCCCTTCATTTAACAAAAAAGAAGGGTTGTCGCTCCTTGCTTATTGCATCAGATATCTCCACAGACAGAAGGCCGTTAATGCTAAGGAAGAATACACTGATATCAGGAGGGTTGCCAATTATGACTCAAGATGCTCTATGAACTTTCTGCCTGTGTACAGTGTTCTAGTCAGGTTTCTGAGCACTAGGATGAAGTGTGAGTTAGCTATTTGATAGGTTAGATCTATACACTGAAACCCTGGGAGAGAAGAATGCCTTTAAAATAATTGACTCAATTTACATCTCAGTCATAGGCCCCTCCCTCCTCTCCTCTCAGTCACACTGTCCCTCTTATATTAGCTACTGATGATGCAGCCCTTGAAGACTGACAATGATAATACAATTTCCCTATCTCCAATATGCCAAATCAATTCATTTACACACACACACACACACAAAATGCCTCCTAGAGCTCCCAGACCTGGTGCAGTTCACTCACTGTCAGCACAGGCTGAGCTGCCCTCTCACTGCTTACCATGGTAAAGCTCATTTCCATTTCCAACGACACTGGGGAGTAACGGTTTGACATATGTAGTAGAATCTACATTTTGATGCACTTAAAAGGCTTGCTGCCCTTCCAAAAAAAAAGAGGCGAGGGAAGACAGGTGGTCCTAGGCAGAGCTGAGGTTTAAAATTTGCAACTTACTTAAGGCACAGTTGGAAAATGGCAGTGGATTTTTAGCAAGAACCAGACCTGGTCTAATCTCTACTTTGAAAGGACCACTCTGACTCTTGTGAGGAGAACAGATAAGAGAAGTAATTGAAGGGAAGAATGATATCAACCTTCCTAGGGCTAAAGACATTTCTTCTGGAAAACGACCTAACCTAGAGATTAAACAAGTGATCTTGCCTAGAATACATTCTGAAGGTAACATCAAATGGTATTGCAAAGAGACCATACCTGTGGGAACAGGAATTAGAAGTGACTTTTATAACTGGCTGAAAAATTGTGATTAACTGACAAAAGATTTAAAGTTGATATTATCTGACTATATTTGATAACAGGGCTTGCATATGGATAGAGGAGAAGAGCAAGCAATACCATTCTGGACTCTAGGCACAGAGGCCTCTGGAGGAAACAAAACTTCTTTCCAATGTAATCCTGTCATTTGAGCCTATAACCCACGTGAAAAGAAAATTCTGCTCTTCCTCCACTTAGTCTGTGGGATTGCATGGCTTTCTTGAATTTCTTTAGATTATTGTTTGTTTATTTGTTTGTCTGCTTGCTTGCTTATTTTTTTTACAACTATAGTAAACTAATATAGAAAAGGGTAGGGCTGTGATGGGAGGAAATTAACAATTCTATCTGAGGCATGTTGCCTTTGAAATAGATTTAGAAAACAAATGACAGAGGACTTCCCATGCCCTCAGTGTTAAATGCCAGATCCATGGAGCTCATCACCTCAACCCCACTCTTCCTAAGTATTTTTCCCTGTCAGTTTTTCTCTAGACTCTATTTTTATCTCCAGTGAGTTTATGGCTCATATTTCAATTTCCTGATACATTAAGCTCTTCACACATTGTTGACTGTGAACAGAAACTAGGAAGTGATTGAGCTGAGTGGCACTTGGAGACTCACATGATAATGTCTCTGAAACAGGAAACGATGGAATCGGACTGTGATAATTTTCCCCAGTACTGCCATATCCAAGGTTTATTTCAATTTCGTGATACATTAAGCTCTTCACACATTGTTGTCTGTGAACAAAAACTGGGAAGTACTTGAGCTAAATGGTACTTGGCGTGATAACTTTTGTGAGCCAGGAAATGACAGGACTGGACCGTGATAATTTTCCCCAGTACTGCCGTATCCAAGGTCACCCACATAACAAAAGAAAGTCTGCCTGTCTCTGTCCTTCACTCTTCTCTCTATGCTAATTTCTCCCCAAAGGGTCCTTGCTTCAAACCACTTATCTCCAGGTTTCCTCCCATGTAGTATCTTGAAGTGCTTATATTCTGTCTCCTGAAAAGTTTAGAAGCATAGGGAGTACTTTAATCATGACAAAATTACCATCTGCCAAAAAATGTCCCTTTCGAATACAACCATGTTTATACCAAAGAAACACCACCATCTCTCTCACCTTTCAAGGGCCAAATCATATATGGTAATCAATACTCATCACTTCAGAGGCCTCCCTGTCATAGTCTCTGCACCCTTTAAGAAAGATCAAAAGCTAATCCTCATAGGCAGAGCCCAGAACTCAATCATCCACACTGAAACAGCGCAGTTTCTTTATAATAATCACCAACATGGCCTTACTCAGCATCCTGTAAACAAACTATACATATATCCCACAGCCCTGCCATAATCTAAATGCCCCTGTAACCTTCTCAAGGTATGAAACAGGAGGCAGTTACTTATAGTAACTAATTTGTGTCTTCCGGGGTAAACAGAAGCAGGAAACAAATGTGTGTGATGGACTCCACAACCATGAAAGGAAAATGGTGAGTCCAGGTACCCTAGGTATACAAAGAAATATTTGAAAATTGTATTAGCACATCTCAAAAATAAGAATAAGCTGAATGTAGGATAGTGAACTCTAGAGCTTTAGTTTAGAAGACTAAAGGAGAGGCTGAAAAGATACCTCAGTGCTTAAGAGCACTGGCTGCTCTTGCGGAGAACCTGGGCTCAATTCCAACTTCCTAGAAAGCAGCTTACTCTACAGCTCCAGTCACAAGGGATCTCAGGCACTCTCCCAGACTACTGGACACCAGTCAGGCATGCAGTATGTGTGCATCCTTGCAGGCAAAGCAACCATATGAAAAATAAAAATAAAGCTTTTTAAAGTAAGGCTGAATAAAGAATTTGTCCCAAATAAATGAAAATAAAAGCCAGATAAAAAGAAGTTAACAAAGGATGCTTAATTAAGTTCAACATGCCCTTTTCACAAGATGAGGGAAAATCAGATTGTTATGGAAAAAAAAAATCCTTGTTCAGAAGACCAATGTGAGAGAAAAGCATACATCATGTTTGCAAAGTAGAATAAGGATACCATAGAATAGATTGTGTAATGACAGAATGAGAGCAGCTGAATCCAGCACTTAATTGAAGTCAGCAATTATGGTGGCAATGACAAAAAAATATTCACTAGAAGAACTAAGATCTAATGTAATCCAATGGAGCATACTGGGAAAGAGTAAAATATTATAAACAAATCTTATAGACATGAAATAATCATTCATTCTATGAAACTTATATTCACATTGCTTCATGCTGAAAAACTCACAGAGCTCTCCTCCTTTGCTGCTTTCATTGTAATAAAATCATAAGGATATTAATAAGAACAAAGAATTTTAGTACATCAAATTAAAATCTTCCAACCTTCAGCTCCTTCTCCAGCACCACGTCTGCCTGTATTCTGTCATGCTTCCCATTACGATGATAATGGACTAAACCTCTGAAAGTGTAAGCCAGCCTCAATTAAATGCTCTCCTTTCTAAAAAAAAAATAAAAATAAAAATAAAAATAAATTAAAATCTTCATGGAATCTCTGGTTCAATCTATGTTCTTTGACTCTGAGATAATCTCTCAGTCTGAAGAAAAATAGAATTAACCTTGTGCTATCCTTTGTTCCTATGGTGTTCAAACCCATTACACACTTGGGCAGAAATTACCTATTATCATCAAGAATTCTATAAATACAATACATGTAAGGACATATACATCATAATAGATGTAGTCTTTGCTGTAGCAACAGGATTATTAAACATCTTCATTAGGAGTTAAATTATCTGAGCTACATACAGTCTATAGACTCTTAGAACTACTGCTGGTATATGGATCCTGAGTGCACACATTTCTACCCCTCAACACAAACTTGACACAGTTACGTGCAACCAAACAGAAATTCAAATAATGCATGAAGGAATTTAAATGTTTATGTCTGTAAATTGCTTACAGAGTGCACCTTCAACAATGCCATCCAAGTCACAAATTATACCTTTTAGGAATGACACTGACAACCTCCTCTACATCTATCTTGCTGGGCTAAAACCCCAAAGAGAAGGAAGATGTACAGAACTTCTAGGGTGAAAAGTCCAAGATGTCAGGACACCCAGTTAGAGTTCAAAGGCACCATTCTTTTGTTCTTCCTTATTGAAAAAGCTGCCTTGCTTCCCTCAGCACAGACTTGGGAGAAGCTCCAGAGCTTCTTCCAAGATGATGTCTGCCCTGATCACAGAAACTATGAAGACCCTGACCTCAACTCAAAGCCCAGAAGACAGTATAAGAGCATGGATATCAGGGCTGGAGAGGAGAGAATGGAAGGCAACAGTGAGATGAAGCGCTTTCTTGCTGAATTCATACCGAGAGGTAAGATCAGCTGTGTCCTACTGCACATGAAAACATTATTAACACACACTGAAAACACAGTAAAGGATGGAACAAAGCAGAAAGGGTAAGTTTTAATTTTCACCTATTCCAGAACAATCTCAGAAACTAGGTGATTGTCTCACTTCTGTCAGGAAAACTTTAGTTGGAGTTCATTCTTTCCCTGAAGGACAGCTGTGACATCTGAAGGGAGGTAAATGACCATTATACAACATCCCGTGTTTTATTTACTATAAGATATCAACAAAGTCTCTTCTGACCCACTTGCAGATAAGGCCCAGTTCACCCTCCATCAATTTCCCTTTCTTCTTTACCATCACTCGTTTCTTGGTCTGTCTTAACAACATGTGTTTAAAGGAATGAATGAGTGTTAGCTGCCACAAAAAAGGGAGAAGTCAGCCTAGTTTTGAGGTTGGAGACCATGAGTAAGGGTCACCAAATGCAGTGACACAAGAAGACCACAAGAATACCAACAGAGCCAATTAACCAGGGCCCAGAGGGACTTGTTGAGACTGAAGCATCAACCAAGGACCATGCATGAACTAGACCTATGCCCCCTACATAGATGTAGGAGTTGGGCATCTTAGGCATCAAGTGGGTTCTCTAATAAAAGAAGTGGGAACTGCATCTGACATGGACTCACTCACCAGCTTTTTTATCACTTTGCCCTAGTGGGACTGCCTTACCAGATCACAGGGGAAGAGGACATGCTCAGTCCTGCTGCTACTTGATGAACTGGAGGATAGGAAAGGGAGCTCTCCTTTTCTGAGGAATAGGGGAGGGGTGAAGGAAGAAGAATGGGGCTGAGAGGGGAAAAGGGATAGGGCTGCAATGCTGCAACCAGGATGAAAAGTAAATTTAAAAGAAAAAAAAAGACTTAGGGTTTTATCATACAAGTCTTTTATTTGAGTAACTAGTTATCCCCAAGATATTTTATTTGTGGATATTGTGAAGAATGTAGTTTCCCTAATTTCATTCTCAGTCCATTTGTATATGGGAGGACAAATGGGTTTTTGTTTGTATGTTTTGTTTCTTTGTTGTTTTGTTGTTGTTCTTGTTTTTTGTTAATCTTGTCCCATAAGTATGGGTATGTCGTGTTCATTTTCATTGAATTATAGAAAGTTCTTAATTTCTTTATTTTTCTCTTGACCCAGTAGTCATTCAGTAGAGAGCTATTCAGTTTCCATGAGTTTGCATGTTTTCTGTTGTTTCTGTTGTTGTTAAAACCAAGCTTTAATCCATGATAGGATGTAGGGGTATTTCGGCTTTTTTGTACCTGTTGAGACTGCTTTGTGACTGAGCATGTGGTCAGTTTTGGATAAAGTTCCATGAGGTACAGAGAAGAAGGTATATTCTTTTGTGTTTTGGTGAAATATTCTGTAGATAACTGTTGGGTCCATTTAGTTTGTAACTTCTGTTATCTCCAGTGTTTCTCTGTTTGGTTTTCGTCTGCCTGATCTGTCTGTTGGTAAGAGTAGGGTATTACAGTCTCCCATTATCAATGTGTGAGAGTCAGTGTGTGGTTTAAGCTTTAATAATGTTTCTTTTGCAAACATCCGTGCCCTTGCATTTGGGCCATAGATGTTAAAAATTGAAACATCAAGATACTCCAGAGGCTGCCATGGGCAGGGCGAAGGCACCCAGAGGCCCACTGTGCAACACCCAGCGGTATACACTGGTGGACACCACCATGATGAGCAACTTCGTGATGGGGAGATGGAAGAGAAAGAGAAGCACAATGGTTTGTGCAATATGAAAAGAGGTGGAACTGGAGACTAGGGGTGGTGAGGAACCCCTGATGGGAGTAGTCTGCCCTGCCATCTGAGGCCACGGTGATGTCCCAGCCTGTGCTGCCACTGGCAGCCATGTCTGGGTCCATGGCTCTGCAGCAACAGGGATCTGTATCAATGTTTGTGGCCCCTGTTACCACCAAAGGCCATGTGGACATCCATGGTCTAGGCTGCTGCCCGGGGGCTTGTTGATGTCCGGGCTATGCAGAGCTGGCTTCGTGCCTCCCTTTTTCCTCCTGGGCTGTCAGCTTTGGGCCTTTGGCCTTTTCCTTCTGGGAAAAGTATACTATGTGACACACCACAGCTTCCATGGTGAGATGGTTTTCTGTTTGTTTGCCTGTTTGTTTTCTTTGGGGAGGCGGTTGCTAGGGCAAAGGGTGGATATACACAGATGGAGAGATGAGTGGGACTGGGGTACATGATGTAAAATTAACAAAGAATCAATAAAAAAATTTTAAACATGCAAACTTAAAAAAAAAACAGACTTGAAACATCATGTTGGTGGATCTTTCCAGGGGTAAGTATGAAGCACCTCTCCCTATCTCTTTTAATTTTTATTTGAAGCCAGTTTTGTCACATATTAGAATACCTACATCACCTCACCTTGCTTCTTAGGTCCATGTGCTTATAACATCTTTTTCCAACCATTCACTCTGAAGCAATGTCTAACGTTGATGTTGAGGTGTGATTCTTGTATGCAGCAAAAATGGATTCTGTTTTCACATCCATTCTGTGCCTTTTTATTAGAGAAGTGAGTCCATTGGTATTGAGAAATACCAAGGACCAATGAATGTAAATTCCTGCTTTGTTGTTGTTGTTGGTTGTGGTGGGGGGGGGTACTGTGTGTGTGTTTCTCTTCTTTTGGTTTTGTTGGTGCGTGGTTATTTATTTCCTGTGTTTCATTGGCTGCAGTTAACCTCCTTGGGTTGTAATTTTCCTGCTAGTACTTTCTGTAGGGCTGGATTTGTGAACAGATGTACCCGCCTGTGGGACTAGTAATTCGTGGGGTCTTCGAAGAGGACCAAGCCTGAAAGAAAAACGGGCGAGAGAGAGAAGAACGGGACCAAGCAGTTTTCCTTGTCAAAGTCCCGTTTATTATGGGGCAAAGCTTTACTTTTAAGCTCAAAGAATAAGGAAGTAAAAAATTGTAGGGAGAAGGATGGGAGGCTATCTCGTGATTCCGGTCAGGTGGGGGAATCAGGTGGTGGAATCAGGTGGGGGATCAGGTGGTGGAATCAGGTGGGGGATCAGGTGGGAGATCAGGTGAGGGGTGGTTCTCGGTCTCAGGAAGCAATCTATCCAGGTGGTCAAGGCTAGTTGCAGCCTCTGGCGCCAGCATCCGTCGTGACTACATGCCTGGGATTCTTGGTCTCTGGCAAACAGATATTGTTTAAATTTGACTTTATCAGAGGATATCTTGTTTTCCCTATCTATGGGGATTGAAAGTTTCTCTGGGTATAGTAGTCTGTGATCTCTAAGAGTCTTCAGCACATCTATCCAGGCCCTTCTGGCTCTAAGTCTCTCCACTGAGAAGTTGGATGTAATTCTAATAAGCCTGCCTTTATATGTCTCTTTCCTTTTTTCTTTTTTAATTAAATTTTGTTTTTTATATTAATTATAGTTTATTCGCTTTATATCCTAGCTGTATCCCCCTTCCTCATTCCCTCTCAAATCCCACCCTCCTTCCCTCTTCTCCCATGCCCCTCTCCAAGTCCACTGATAGGGGAGGTCCTCCTCTCCTTCCATCTGACCTTAGCTTATCAGGTCTCATCAGGACTGGATGCATTGTCCTCCTCTGTGGCCTAGCAAGGCTGTTCCCCCCTCAGGGGGGGGAGGGGGCAATCAAAGAGCCCGCCACTGAGTTGATGTCAGAGGCAGTCCCTGTTCCCCTTACTAGGAAACCCAATTGGATACTGAGCTAACATGGGCTACATCTGTGCAAGGATTCTGGGTTACATCCAGGAATGGGCTTGGTTGGAGTATCAATTTCAAAAAGACCTCAGTGCCTAGTTTTGGTTCTGTGCTCTCCTTGTGGAGCTCCTGTCCTCTCCAGTTCTTACTATCTCCCCCTTGTTTTATATGATTTCCTGCACTCTGCCCAGAGTTTGTTTATGAGTCTCAGCATCTGCTTTGATACACTGCTGGGTGGAGTCTTTCAGAAGCCCTCTGTGGTAGGCTTTTGTCCTGTTTCCTGTTTTCTCCTTCTTCTGAGTGAGGACTGATCATTTTACCCAGGGTCCTCCTTCTATCTCAGCTTCTTTAGATGAACAGCTTTTAGTATGATTATCCTATATTATATGTCTAATATCCACTTATAAGTGAGTATATACCGTGTGTGTCTTTCTGTTTCTGGGATACCTCACTCAGGATGATCTTTTCTAGTTCCCACCATTTGCCTGCAAAATTCATGATTTCCTTGTTTTTAATTGCTGAGTAGTATTCCATTGTGTAAGTGTACCACAGTTTCTGTATCCATTCCTTCATTGAGGGACATCCGGGTTATTTTCAGGTTCTGGCTATTACGAATAAAGCTGCTATGAATATGGTTGAACAAATATCCTTGCTGTATACTTGAGCATAGTTTAGATAGATGCCCAGGAGTAATATAGCTGGATCTTGAGGTACCACTATTTCTTTTTGTCTGAGAAAGCGCCAGATTGATTTCCAAAGTGGTTGGACAAGTTTAATTCCCACCAACAATGGAGAAGGGTTTCCCCTTTCTCCACATTCTCTCCAGCACGTATTGTCACTTGAGTTTTTTATCTTAGCCATTCTGATAAGTGTAAGGTGAAATTTCAGGGTCATTTTGATTTGCATTTTCCTGATGACTAAGGATGTTGAGCATTATTTTATGTGTTTCTCTTCCTTTTGTTATTCCTCAATTGAGAATTTTCTGTTTAGCTCTGTACCCCATATTTTAATTGGATTGCTTTGATTTGTTGCTTTTTATACCTTGAGTTCTTTATATATTCTGGATATTAGCCCTCTGTCAGATATAGGGTTGGTGAAGTTCCTTTCCCAGTCTGTAGGCTGTTGTTTTGTTCTGACTACAGTGTCCTTTGCTTTACGAAGCTTTTCAGTTTCATGAGGTCCCGTTTATTGATTGTTGATCTTAGAGCCTGTGCTGCTGGTGTTCTGTTCAGGAAGTTGTCTCCTGTGCCAATGAGTTCTAGGTTCTTACCCACTCTTTCTTCTAACATATTTTGTATGTCTGGTTTTATGTTGAGGTCTTTGATCCACTTGAACTTTAGTTTTGTGCAGGGTGATAAATGTGGATCTATTTGCATTTTTCTCCATGGAGACATCCAGTTAGCTGAGCACCATTGTTCTTGATTCCCAGTGTAACTTAAAGGGAAACTTATACAATGTCCAGAACCCTTGATGTCCTGCAGATGAAGGAGGAGGATGTATTCAAACTCCTTGCCTCAGTGTCAAAGACCAGCTTCAGCGTTGCAAAACTGGAGACGAACTGAGTTAGGGTGCAGACTCCATGCTGCCAGACATTTTCTGAGGGTAATTTTCCCAGCCAGAACTCACTGATACCAAGCGTAACTTCCACTGATAGTGGCAAATTGAGAGGCCAGAATTAAATTACTGGCATTAGCCAGTGCTGGTAGCTTCCTGGCAGGGGCTTACATCTACCATGTAAGCATCAACTAGGGCTGTTGGCTCTAGCTTTGGCTTTCCACTGGTAGTGGCAAAGCATCTAAAAAGAAAAAGAAAGGAGAGAAAAAGACCACACATATGCACACACACACACACACACACACACACACACACACTTACACTTGATTAAGTAAGACAGACTCCCTCAGGTAGGCTTCAACAAGTCTCTACTTAACTTTTCTTTATTTAGCTTCTCTGACAGGCTTCTTTTATTTTACACATACATACATACATATATATATACATACATCCATATGTACCTACATACATCCCCATATTCGGTGGAAAAGCAAACTCCAGAGAGTGAGCCCCAACCCAGCCTTACATATATATATATATATGTGTGTGTGTGTGTGTGTGTGTAAGGTTCTTCTCAAGGGTGGCCGTTAAATCACTAATCTGCTCCAGCAACCATGCCCATATCAGAGATCAGACCTCTACTCTTGCCTGATGCATCTAAAACAAAAAGGGGGAACTGTAGAGAGCTGCGGAATGCTATGCCTTAAAGATGGAGCTGGTTTCCGCCTTCCACCTTCCCAATGGTGAGTGCTCTCTGTCACGAACAACTCCACATTTGGCTAAGGCCGAGGATCTGGCTTGCTTCCATGTATGTGGACCTATCTGCATTGCCCCCGTGGCACGCCTGGGTTGGCTACCCAGAGGCTATTTAAGCTGTGGGCTGGCTTTCCCCAGGGTCCGAGGATTGTTCAAGGTTCCTGAATAAACTGCATTGAAAAAAAAAAAAGAGATAAAATATTGTTAATTGTAAGTTCCAGATAGACTGCCCAGTCAGGGACTGGAAGCCTGTTAGAGTTTTCACACGATTCATATTCTGGGAGGATCATGAGGCCCGAAAGAATAACAAGCAGAGCTATACTCAAGTAATAGCATGAAGTCCTCAGGATATTTAGTTCTTGGGGCCATGCCATGCCAAGACAAACCCATCAGGGCTCTGCTACTGGTGGGCCCCCTACCATGAGTTCTAGAGCTGTTTGCTGTTCTTGCAGAGACTCCAGCACCGCAGGAATCCAGTTAGGTAGCACCAACCCTGACTTTCAGATGGAGCAATACCTCTACGAAAGGAAGAGTGATGGTATCTACATCATAAATCTGAAGAGGACCTGGGAGAAGCTGTTGCTTGCAGCTGAGGCTGTTGTTGCCATTGAGAACCCTGCTGATGTCATCTCCTCCAGGAACACCGGTCAGCAAGCTGTGCTGAAGTTTGCCGCTGTCACTGGAGCCACTCCAATTGCTGGCCGCTTCAAACCTGGGACCTTCACTAACCAGATCCAAGCAGCCTTCGGGGAGCCTCTGCTTCTAGTGGTGACTGATCCCAGGGCTGACCTCAGAGAGGCCTCTTCCGTCAACCTGCCCGCCATCGCTCTGTGCAACACAGATTCCCCTCTGCGCTATGTGGACATTGCCACCCCGTGCAACGACAAGGGAGCTCACTCAGGGGGTCTGCTGTGGTGATGCTGGCCCGGGAAGTACTGCGCATGTGTGGCACTATCTCCCGTAGCACCCATGGGAGGTTATGCCTGATCTTTACTTCTACAGAGACCCAGAGGAGATTGAGAAGGAGGAGCAGGCTGTGGCTGAGAAAGCCGTGACCAAGGAGGACTTCCAGGATGAACGGACTGCTCCTGCTCCCGCTCCTGAGTTCCCTGCTGCTCAGCCAGGTGGCAGACTGGTCTGAGGGTGTGCAGGTGCCCTCTGTGCCCATCCAGCAGTTCCCTACCAAAGACAGGAGTGCCCAGCCAGCACTGAGGACTGGTCAGCCGCTCCCACAGCGCAGGCCACTGAGTGGATTGGAGCCACCACTGACTGGTCCTGAGCTCCTCTGCAGACACCTGAGCAAAGGGGGAAAAAAAAAAGAGTGGGAAAAAAAATAAAGCTCTTAAAGCTGAAAAAAAATGACACATAAATAGTTATGTTTTATTAAGAGTAATCTGTGCATTATTTAAGATTTGTTTGTTTGGATCTTTTTTAAGATTATAATATAATTGCAACATTTCTTCCTTCCCTTTCCTCCCTCCTAACACCCCCCATTCACCTCTGTCCACTTACCTTCAATTCATGGACTCTTTTTCACTAATTGTTATTGCATGCATGTATATTTGCATACATATGTATTTCTAAATGCAACATGCTCAGTTCAAGTACGGTGGCTCGTGTGCATGTTTTTGGTAATGGTCTTTTGGCAATCAATTGGTGTGCTCTTCCCTGTGGAGAAGCTCCTCTCCAGCACCCTGCTTTCCTCCGACACCTGTACTTCATTGTCTATTTAAGGTTTTATGTGGAGATAGATGAGCCTCATTAAAACCATTCCACAGTTACTAGGTAAGACTTGTACAAGGTTTTCCTGTCAAAGAACCCCACCTTCTGGTCATGTGAATTTACACCATCAAACATAGAAAGGTTGATTTTAACCAACGGTCTCTGATGCCACCTGCTGGTTCATTTTCAAATTCATTCAGTTTTAGAACAACAAAAAGTCACTTCGTTTCATAAGCACAGAAGAGAAGCTGGAGCCAGAAAAGTAACTCAGACAGGGAGACAAACACAGAGGCATGTGAAAGCTGCCAAGAAGACCCAGGAAGGCTGTGGGCAAGGCTCAGGGTACCACACAGAAGAGAACTTCATCCATATCCCTGGTCAATGGGGACTGGGGCGGGGTGGGGACTGGTTAGGAAAGCATTGTGAGGCAGAAACTTACGCAAAGTGTCTCCTGCATAAGAGCTGATGTGTGTATGTGAAAAGTGGATTGGGAATTAGAAGCAGGAGAAGATACAAGATAGACACAGTGTCTGCACTGATTTTTAACAACTGAAGCCCGCGTACCTATAAGAAGGTAATTGCTTACACGTGTATTCATGTTTCTCCGAGAGTACAGTCGTGTTGAGGGTTGGGGGTCATGTTGTGCACACAGAAGTTAGAGGACAATCACAGGGTGTTGGTTTTCTCCTTCCGTCGTGTGGGTTCCAGGGTTTGAACTCAGATTGCCAGTGTCTTTACCCACTGAGCCATCTTATAATAACCTTGTTTTGTTTTTGTTTTGATCACAGGTGTGGGACGTGGGGTGGCTTCAGTTTGTCCACAGCTGCTGACTATGATTCTCTCATGCGTCACTAGCAGGGAGGTGATTTGTGCCAGCTGCAGATAGTGAATTCTTGGAACTCTTTTTTGTTTTCCTTTTTCTTGGAACTCTTGAGAGGGTATAAATGCAGAGCCCCTGGGAGGAGGTGGGGGCACTACAAAGAAGATGCTCCTGGTTGCTGGAATTGCAGTTTGATGAGAAAAAAAAAAATTGGTGCTATCCTGACAACAAAGATTAGACTTGCCCCTGAAGACCCCAATCAGCAAGAAAAAGATCTCAACACCCCCTCTCCCCACTAATCTTCTGTCTCTCCTGCCTGGTACAATGGTGTTGGAGGGGGTTAGAAAGGAATAAAGGTTGGAAGAGAGATAGAGATATAAGAAACCAAATAAAATAATTTTTTTAAAAATACACCAACAAGTGGCACCCAGACATGACTAGGCATAATGGAAAACTTGGTTTCTAATGCCATCGAGGAGACAGCAAGGCTTGGAGGAATGAACATACTGTGTCAGGATGACAGCAAAGGGGTTCTTTTTGCAGCTGCTGCCACTGGGTTCTTTCCCACTTCGCTCCCAGAGGGGATTTTCTATTTTTTTCTTCATCTTCTTTCTGAATTCCATTTCGAAAGAGGTTGAGAGAATGGCTGAACAATTGAAAAAGTTGTGAGTGGATATGGAAGGATCTAAGATGCAGCTAGAGAGTGTGTGGGTAGAGGCTGAAGTGGTTGGAAAGCAAAAACCACTGGAGCGAGGAGAACAAAAGGATTCAGACCTGGTGACTGAGAGCAGGAGTTTGCTGCAGGCTAAAAGAGGGAAGCAAACCAGGCTGGAAGGCAGGCCCTACCTGGCACGCGCTTTCAGTTTTAAGTCTCTGCAGCACCTGGGTGGGAGAGGATGCTTGAGTGTGGAGCTTGAAGGAGGCCATGCAAGGCGACAAGGTTGAAGAAAAACAGCTAGACTCTGCTACATTTACACAATGGAATACTACACAGCAATAAAAAACAAGGGAAATTGCAGGCAAGTGGTGAAAATTAGAAAAGATCATTGTGAGTGAGGTATCCCAGAAGCAGAAAAACACACATGGCATATGCTCACTTATAAATAATCTTACTTGTAGTCTTGTTAGGCACTAGTTTAGTTAATTACAGAAATAAGATTTATTTAGTCTCTTGTATTTGTTTTCAAAGTTAAGCAGATAGTAAATAGCAACATTTGTCTATTCAAATATATTATAGATAGATAGGTGGTCTTCAAACACTCCAAAGAGCTACAGAATATGGCATTTAAGATGTTTTAATAAACCAGCCATGGTGGTACAAACATTTGATCCCATCGCTCAGGAGGGTGCTTGCTCTGTACTTCCTGTTTTCTCAAGTAATATTTATCCTTCTCAGGTGTCAGATGGGGTTGAAGACTAAACAGCTATAGTCTTACAGTTTTTTTTTTTATTAAAGATTAAAGACAAAAGGCTTAACTTGTTTAGGATCTAAGAAAATGTTTTAGGGTCTAAACCAAAGACATTAGGTTGAAAAATGCAAGTTATAATAAGAAAGCAATTTAGGTGCAGAACTTTGGACTCACCAAGATAAGATAGATAGTGGAATACTTTCTCCAGCATTTCCAAATACAAATGGACTGGATATTGTGAATGTAATTCCTACCTGATAATTCTTATGATGGTTCTTATTGTATACAGTTTATTACTCTTAGAGAAAAAGCATGTTTTGGACTAAAAGGGGGAAATGTGAGGACTTTAGATTCTTCTTAAAATCCAGTTATGTGACTGTCTTTGTTTTAATCCCAGGTGTGGGACATGGGGCTGCTTCAGTTTATCCACAGCTGTTACCTATGAATGTCTCATGCACTAGCAGTGGCGTGATCTGTGCCAGCTGCAGATAGTTTGATTCTGGTAACTCTTGAGAGAATATAAATGCAGGGCCTGGAGAGGGGCTGGGGATACTCTGAAGAAGAGTAAAAGAAAGGAGGAGGAAAAGGAGGAGGGGAAAGAAGAGAAGGAAGTTGATGTTTTCGGCCTGCTGCGTCTGGTTGCTGTTATTGTGGTTTGAGAAAAAGAAGTTGGACCTATCCTGGCAACAAAGAGTGGACTTGCCCCAAGAAACCCAAGACCGTAATGAACAGGAAGTAGTCTAAAGAGACCTATACCTCCTTTCCCTTCTAACCTTCTGTCTCTTCTATCTGGTGTTGGGGTGTTGGAAGGGATTAGGGTGAATAAGAGTTGGAAGGGAGGTAGAAATACAAGAACCCAAATAAAGTATCCCAAAAAATGCATGCCTATACAAATGCCTTTCTTGCTAAAGTTGTATCGGTGATCAAAGGCGATGATTAATTTTTTGAAGTGTTCGCTTATGAGTGGATATTAGCCATATAGTACAGGATAACCATACTGCAATCCACAGACCCAAAAAAAGCCAAGGAGAGCTCAAGTGAGGATGCTTGAATCTCGATCAGAACAGGAAATGCAATAGACATCCGAAGTAGATAGAGGGAGGATGCTGAGTGGGGGATGGGGTGGGGAGGATAATGGGGTAGGGATCAGGTGTGGGGAGAGAGGAGGGGGTTGAGGAGAAGACAGTGTGAGGGCATCTCTGGGACAGGGGAGGCTCCTGGGAGTCTATGGAGTGACCCTAGCTGAGTTTCCAAGCAAAGGGCATTAAGGAGCATAAAGTCGGCACCTCCCGTAGCCAACTGGGACTTGAAGTGGAGGCAAGGAGACACCAACCCACACATAAAACCTTTGGACCAAAATGTGTCTCGTCTACAAGAAGCATAAGGGCAAAGATGGAACAGAGATTGAGAGATGGCAAACCAGTGACTAGCTCAGCTCAAGACCCATCCCACAGGAGAAGGCCGACCACTGTCACTGTTAATGTACTCTGCTAAGCCTGCAGACAGGAATCTAGCATAACTGTCTTCTCAGAGGCTTCGCCTGGCAGCTGATGGAGACAGATGCAGAGACCCAAGACCAACCAATGGGCCAAGCCTGGTGAGTGCTGTTGAAAAGCGGGGTGAAAGGATAGAGGGAACCAGGGGGATCAAGGACACCACAAGAAGACCTACAGAGTAATCTAACCTGGGCCCATGGGTGCCTACAGAGACTGAACCACCAACCAGTTTGTATGAACTGAACCTAGACCCCCCTACACATATGTAGCATATGTGCAGCTTGGTCATCATGTCCCCTAACAATAGGAGTAGGGGCTGTCTCTGTATCTGTTGACTGCTTCTGGGTCACTTTCCTGGGCTGGGCTGTCTTGTTACTCCCAGTGAGAGAGGATGTGCTTAGTCCTGTGACTAAGTAACTGCCAAGGTGGATTGGTAGCAACTGGGACCCTCCCCTTTTCTGGGAGGAAGGAGAAGGGGGAATGGGAGGAGGGATATGTGGGGGTGGGGGTGGGAAGAAAGAAGGAAGGTGGCTGGGATCAGGGGGAAAGGGAAGGGAAGGGAAGGGAAGGGAAGGGAAGGGAAGGGAAGGGAAGGGAAGGGAAGGGAAGGGAGGGAAGGAAGGGAGAAAGGGAAGGAAGGGAAGGGAGAAAGGGAAGGGAAGGGAAGGGAGAAAGGGAAGGGAAGGGAAGGGAGAAAGGGAAGGGAAGGGAAGGGAGAAAGGGAAGGGAAGGGAAGGGAGAAAAGGAAAGGAAGGGAAGGGAAGGGAAAAAAGGGAAGGGAAGGGAAGGGAAGGGAAGGGAAGGGAAGGGAGAAAGGAAGGAGAAAGGAAGGGAGAAAGGAAGGGAAAGGAAGGGAGAGAAAGGGAAGGGAGAAAGGGAAGGGAGAAAGGAAGGGAGAGAAAGGGAAGGGAGAAAGGGAAGGGAGAAAGGGAAGGGAGAAAGGGAAGGGAGAAAGGGAAGGGAGAAAGGGAAGGAGAAAGGAGGGAGAAAGGGAAGGGAGAAAGGGAAGGAGAAAGGGAAGGGAAGAACGGGAAGGGAGAAAGGGAAGGGAGAAAGGGAAGGAGAAAGGGAAGGGAGAAAGGGAAGGTGAGAAAGGGAAGGGAGAAAGGGAAGGGAGAAAGGGAAGGGAGAAAGGGAAGGGAGGAAAGGGGAAGGAGAAAGGGAAGGGAGAAGGAAGGGAGAAAGGGAAGGAGAAAGGGAAGGAGAAAGGGAAGGGAGAAAGGGAAGGAGAAAGGGAAGGGAGAAAGGGAAGGGAGAAAGGGAAGGGAGAAAGGGAAGGGAGAAAGGGAAGGAGAAAGGGAAGGGAGGAAGGGAAGGAGAAAAGGAGGAAAGGAAGGGAAGGGAGAAAAGGAGGAAAGGAAGGAAGGGAGAAAAGGAGGAAAGGAAGGGAAGGAGAAAAGGAGGAAAGGAAGGAAGGGAGGAAAAGAGGAAAGGAAGGGAAGGGAGAAAAGGAGGAAAGGAAGGGAAGGGAGAAAAGGAGGAAAGGAAGGGAAGGGGGAAAAGGAGGAAAGGAAGGGAAGGGGGAAAAGGAGGAAAGGAAGGGAAGGGGGAAAAGGAGGAAAGGAAGGGAAGGGGGAAAAGGAGGAAGGGAAGGGAAGGGGGAAAAGGAAAGGAAGGGAAGGAAAGGAAGGGAAGGAAAGGAAGGGAAGGGGGAAAAGGAAAGGAAGGGAAGGAAAGGAAGGGAAGGGGGAAAAGGAAAGGAAGGGAAGGGGAAAAGGAAAGGAAGGGAAGGAAAGGAAGGGAAGGGGGGGAAGGGAAGGGAAGGGGGGAAAAGGAAAGGAAGGGAAGGAAAGGAAGGGAAGGAAAGGAAGGGAAGGGGGAAAAGGAAAGGAAGGGAAGGAAGGAAGGGAAGGGGGAAAAGGAAAGGAAGGAAGGGAAAAGGAAAGGAAGGGAAGGAAAGGAAGGGAAGGGGGAAAAGGAAAGGAAGGGAAGGAAAGGAAGGGAAGGGGGAAAAGGAAAGGAAGGGAAGGAAAGGAAGGGAAGGGGGAAAAGGAAAGGAAGGGAAGGAAAGGAAGGGAAGGGGAGAAAAGGAAGGGAAGGGAAGGAAGGAAGGGAGAAGGAAAGGAAGGGAAGGAAAGGAAGGGAAGGGGGAAAAGGAAAGGAAGGGAAGGGAGGAAAGGAAGGGAAGGGAGAAAAGGAAAGGAAGGGAAGGGAAGGGAGAAAGGAAAGGAAGGGAAGGGAAGGGAGAAAGGAAAGGAAGGGAAGGAGGGAGAAAAGGAAAGGAAAGGGAAGGAAAGGAAGGGAAGGGGGAAAAGGAAAGGAAGGGAAGGAGGAAAGGAAGGGAAGGGAGAAAGAAAGGAAGGGAAGAAGGGGAAAAGGAAAGGAAGGGAAGGGAGAAGGAAAGGAGAAGGGAAAAGGAAAGGAAAGGGAAGGAAGGAGGGAAAAGGAAAGGAAGGGAAGGGAGAAAGGAAAGGAAGGGAAGGGAGAAAAGGAAAGGAAGGGAAGGGAGAAAGGAAGGGAAGGGAAGGAAGGAAGGGAAGGAAAGGAAGGGAAAAGGAAGGGAAGGGAGAAAGGAAGGAAGGGAAGGGGGAAAAGGAAAGGAAGGGAAGGGAGAAAGGAAAGGAAGGGAAGAAAAGGAAAGGAAGGGAAGGAAAGGAAGGGAAGGGAAAAGGAAGGGAAGGAAGGAAAGGAAGGGAAGGAAGGAAAGGAAGGAAGGAAGGGAAAAGGAAAGGAAGGGAAGGAAAGGAAGGAAGGGAAGGAGAAAGGGAAAGGAAGGGAAGGAAAGGAAGGGAAGGGGAGAAAAGGAAAGGAAGGGAAGGAAAGGAAGGGAAGGGGGAAAGGAAAGGAAGGGAAGGAAAGGAAGGGAAGGGGGAAAAGGAAAGGAAGGGAAGGGAGGAAAGGAAGGGAAGGGAGAAAAGGAAAGGAAGGGAAGGGAAGGGAGAAAGGAAGAGGAAGGGAAGGGAAGGGAGAAAAGGAAAGGAAGGGAAGGGGGAAAAGGAAAGGAAGGGAAAGGAAAGGAAGGGAAGGGAGGAAAAGGAAAGGAAGGGAAGGGAGAGAAAGGAAGGGAAGGGAGAAAAGGAAAGGAAGGGAAGGAAAGAAGGGAAGGGGAAAGGAAAGGAAGGGAAGGGAGGAAAGGAAGGGAAGGGAGAAAGGAAAGGAAGGGAAGGGAAGGGAGAAAAGGAAAGGAAGGGAAGGGAGAAAAGGAAAGGAAGGGAAGGGAGGAAAGGAAAGGGAAGGGAAGGGAGAGAAGGAAAGGAAGGGAAGGGAGAAAAGGAAAGGAAGGGAAGGGAGAAAGGAAAGGAAGGGAAGGGAGAAAAGGAAAGGAAGGGAAGGGAGAAAGGAAAGGAAGGGGAAGGGAGAAAAGGAAAGGAAGGGAAGGGGGAAAAGGAAAGGAAGGGAAGGGAGAAAAGGAAAGGAAGGGAAGGGAGAAAAGGAAAGGAAGGGAAGGGAGAAAAGGAAAGGAAGGGAAGGGGGAAAAGGAAAGGAAGGGAAGGGAGAAAAGGAAAGGAAGGGAAGGGAGAAAAGGAAAGGAAGGGAAGGGAGAAAAGGAAAGGAAGGGAAGGGGGAAAGAAAGGAAGAGGAAGGGAGAAAAGGAAAGGAAGGGAAGGGAGAAAAGGAAAGGAAGGGAAGGAAAGGAAGGGAAGGGGGAAAAGGAAAGGAAGGGAAGGAAAGGAAGGGAAGGGGAAAAGGAAAGGAAGGGAAGGAAAGGAAGGGAAGGGGGAAAAGGAAAGGAAGGGAAGGAAAGGAAGGGAAGGGGGAAAAGGAAAGGAAGGGAAGGAAAGGAAGGGAAGGGGGAAAAGGAAAGGAAGGGAAGGGAGAAAAGGAAAGGAAGGGAAGGAAAGGAAGGGAAGGGGGAAAAGGAAAGGAAGGGAAGGGGGAAAAGGAAAGGAAGGGAAGGAAAGGAAGGGAAGGGGGAAAAGGAAAGGAAGGGAAGGAAAGGAAGGGAAGGGGGAAAAGGAAAGGAAGGGAAGGAAAGGAAGGGAAGGGAGAAAAGGAAAGGAAGGGAAGGAAAGGAAGGGAAGGGAGAAAAGGAAAGGAAGGGAAAGGAAGGGAAGGGGGAAAAGGAAAGGAAGGGAAGGAAGGAAGGGAAGGGGAAGGGGAGGAAAGGAAGGGAAGGAAGGAAGGGAAGGGGAAGAGGAGGAAAGGAAAGAAGGAAGGAAGCTAAGAAACAAAAAAAAAAGAAACAAACAAAGGCAGAAAGAAACAAAGAAATAAAAAAAGCAAATGGAGAAAAAAAAAATTCTTGAACCCATTTTTGCTCTCAGCTTCCTAATATGGTTTAATTTGTTAGCAAGTAGGTGTGCACTGTGAGAATTTAAAAGTAGAAAAGACAGCCAGGCTGTGGTAGTGCACACCTTTAATCCAAGCACTCAGGGGGGCAGAGGCAAGTGGATCTCTGTGAATTCAAGCCCATTCTGGTCTACAAAGTGAGTTCCAGAATAGCCAAAGCTACACAGAGAAACCTTGTCTCCAAAAAACAAACAAACAAACAAAACAACAGAAATGGCTGGTTGTTTTTTATATATAAAAGTTTAGATTTGTGATTCTTTCAAAAATTTAAGGATTACTTGTTAAGATAAGTAATAAGTAATAAAATGATTGATCAAATTGCAGCCTACCAGTAAGTGAAATTGGCTGAGAAAAAATTTCTTGCTCGCTTACACTTTGTTAATCTATAACAAGTTACTTAAACACGAACGCACATGGGTCCTTGGGAATAATTTGTTTTTCCACCCGTAATGCAAAAAATGTTTAATCATGTAAAAGTACTGGAGAACATACTGGTTTTTTATTTATACTCATTGTAATCATTCACTTAAAGAAAACTAGAATGTAACCATATTGTAATTTTTATACAGCTTGGAAAGATTTCACTGGGATATAAAAGCTGTAAGGAAAAAAATTAAGTTGTTGGAGCCTTGCTTCATCCACCGTGTGTGTGTGTGTGTGTGTGTGTGTGTGTGTGCCTGTTGCCCCATTTTTTTACTGGCCCCAGAGATTTAAGTTTTGCTCTCTCAGAGAAAAATCTGTTGAATGATTAATCATTGATTCCACACATTCCCCGTCAGTACCTGATCTGTCTAAGCTGGCCTTAGGGGGGACTGTAAATCATATTCAGGATATTTATGTACAGCCTAGGAACTAAGCATGATTCTTACTGTTGTCTTTGGGAGGTTTCTCTGTTGTTTTGTTTCTTTTCGAGTCTTGGTTTTAGTTTGGCTTTCTGTTTGTTTGGTTTGGGTACTGATGATAACCTAGAGTTTAATGCATACTAGACAAGGGCTCAAACAGTAAAATCTCCAATCCTGATTTTTGAAGTTTTTTTCTTGATTTTTTTTTATCTTTGAATTTTTAAAGGTCTCTAAAGGAAAAGATGTAAAGATGAATGTGCAACACAGTGCATTCAGTCTGTAAATTCCAAAGTATTTACTTCCTGATCCATTTCTTTGTTTGTTTGGGTTGTACCTTTGGTTTGGTCTGGTTTGAGAAAGCATTTCACAGGGCAGCCCAAGCTGAATGCATTACGTAACCAAAGGTGACCTCAAACATCTATCCGGTCTCAATCTGAGTGCTGAGGTCTGAGCACTGTACCCAGCTGTTTCTTTTAAAGAGAAAAATTAATTTAGTGTATCTTCAATTTAAGTATTTCCCCTCACTTTGTTATATAGTAAATGTATGCCTTAAAATTTAATTTGGTGTTGGAAAACAAGATTGTCTCCAAAAGAATTTGAAATTACAGAATAAAAATAATACATAAGGGAATGTAAGTTTCATATAATATAAAAATTCATATTTTAAAAACTCTATAAAAATTTATGCTAACTTAGTCACATAATGAAATTTCACAGGGAAGAATACATTATAAAACCTTGAATGTTCAACCAGGATGGTCCATCCAAAAGAATATAAGTAGTCCTGAATTTTTATGGAAGAATGAACACATTTTTAACCTTCCAAAATTATTCAGTATTGATGTCATCTTTTCCCCAAGCCCCAAGCTTCACTTTTCATAATTTCTCAATGTCACTTACATGTTTGTAAGCAAAGTACTCTACACTGAGTACTAGGATATATATGTGTAAAAGGGTCACAAAACAACTCATTTTTTTTGTAAACTAAGAGAAGATATTTTAAATGGTCTAAGAATGTAGGTCAGTGGAGTCCTTACCTAGCTTTCACAAGGTTCTACCTGTGGGTCACAACAGCATCAGGAGATCAAAAGGCCCATTCACAGGGGTCGCCTAAGACAATCTGCATGTCGGATAGTTACATTATAATCCATGAAAAATTACAGTTATGAAGTAGCAGTGAAAATAATTTTATGATTGGTGCCACCACAACATAAAGAACTGTATTAAAGGGTCACAGAATTAGGAAGGTTGAGAACCACTGGCATAGTTCAATCCCCAGCAACGTATACATGACCAGCCTGGGCTACGTGAGACTCTATCTCAAAAACAAAAAGAAAAAATTCTTCTTTTTTTTTTTCATTCAATGGATATTGATTTCTTTTATTTTTACAATTAGGTGAATGTTAAAATGCAGCATTGAAAATATTTTTACTTTTTTAAAAATAAAGAGATTAGTTAAAATTTCAGAACTTAAATTTATATGCTAGTTTCATTTAAATAATTTTATTGTAAATTAAATTATAATTTTTACTTTGCTTTAATATTAGTATTTAATTTTAAATGTTGCAAAAGTAAAATAATATATTAAATCTAGAAAGTTTCATATGATTTTCTACATTTATATTTCTTTTTTTTTTTTTTTCAATGCAGTTTATTCAGGAACATTGAACAATCCTCGGACCCCGGGGAAAGCCAGCCCACAGCTTAAATAGCCTCTGGGTAGCCAACCCAGGCGTGCCACGGGGGCAATGCAGATAGGTCCACATACATGGAAGCAAGCCAGATCCTCGGCCTTAGCCAAATGTGGAGTTGTTCGTGACAGAGAGCACTCACCATTGGGAAGGTGGAAGGCGGAAACCAGCTCCATCTTTAAGGCATAGCATTCCGCAGCTCTCTACAGTTCCCCCTTTTTGTTTTAGACGCATCAGGCAAGAGTAGAGGTCTGATCTCTGATATTAGAAATAAATTGGGACTTTGTACAGATGTTCATTTAGGTGTCATCCACCCAAAGAGCATCAGACCGTCCGATACCTTTTTCTCAGAGGCGGGACCTGGGGCATCAACCCGCATGCAATCAGACTTGCTCTTCTCTGGGTCCGAAGCGGCTGACCCTGAGTGCAGTGCTTAGCCTCGCATCCTGAGCGTATCATTTTAGCTTTTTATGGTATCCAACCATGCTTGGGGAGAATGTCCTGCTTCAATGGCTGTAAAGGCCTGAATGATCATGGCTGCATCACACTGTTGTGAGACTCTAATCTTGCATATATACCACAGGCAAACCAAAGAGACCAACACCAGAAGGCCTGCTAACACTCCCATGCCCGCCCATTCCTTCCGATGATTCATGGCTGCAGCAATCCATGTTGATAATCCTGTGGCTCGTCCTGCGTCCACTATGGTAGAATTTACTGTGACAATGGCCACTCTCAGCTGCTCCATCGTAGTATCGAATTCTCCAGTCCAATTACCTAAAATATAGCTCGACAATTGTTTAGACAGATTTGCAGCGCAGGAAAAATTCTCATGTTGTATGCTAGTGACACAAAATCCAGCATACTTTCAATGACAGCCAGGTTGAGCGATTTGCCATAGGGTATCAATTTGCTCCTGCAAGAGGTCAATCCTCTGATTGAACACCATCAAGCTTCCTTTTAGTTGAGCATTAATTCCTTTATGTACAACTAAGGCATGAGCTACATTGGCTAAATGATTATTCAGGGTCTGAGCAGTCTGTCTAGTATGACTCATGGCTAATGCCCTGGTGGTAGCTCCAATAGCCGTCAATGAGATGGTAGTAACAATGGTGGCTGTAGTTCCAAGATCCCTTTTCTGTCTGAAGAGAGTCATAGCGTGAGGGGCATCAATGGGCATAGGCACCCAGTGAGGCATGCGAGTAACCAGGGCATACCTAACTTTACTAGCATTCCAGCATTGGGCAAAAAAGCAAGTATGATTACCACAATTACTTGGCTCTATCTGGCTAATAATGAATAAAAATGGGGGATATAGACAAACAGGTGTGGGCTTATAGGAAATATTATGAGAAGCCTTAACCCCTCGTTGGAACATCCTGCGTCAGTTCTAGAACTAGCAGTGGTGGTGTCTGAGGTCTGAGTAGGTTCAGGAGACCATTGCCCCCAGGGGCGAGATGTGCTCCATGCCAATTGACTAACTCCATGTTTTCCTCCAATTTTGAAAGTCATTTAAGGTTCTTAAATTATTTTTTCCCTTTTTTCTTAAATTTTTCATCAATTACACTTTATTCATTCTGCATCCCCCCATAAGCCCCTCCCTCCTCCCATCCCAATCCCACCCTCCCTCCTCCCTCTGCTTGCATGCCACTCCCCAAGTCCACTAATAGGGGAGGTTCTCCTCTCCTTTCTGATCTTAGTCTGTCAGTTCACATCAAAAGTGGCTGTATTGTCCTCTACTGTGGCCTGGTAAGGCTGCTCCCCCCCCCCCCAGAGGGAGGTGATCAAAGAGCAGGCCAATCAGATTATGTCAGAGGCAGTCCCTCTTCACATTACTATGTAACCCAATTGGACTCTGAACTGCCCTGGGCTACATCTGTGCAGGGGTTCTAGGTTATCTCCATGAATAGTCCTTGGTTGGAGTATGAGTCTCTGGGAAGTTCCCTATGTTCAAATTTTCTTGTTCTGTTGCTCTCCTTGTGGAGACCCTGTCCTCTCCAGCTCTTACTATTTCCCAGTTCTTACCTAAAATTCCGTTCACTCTGCCCAATAGTTGCCCATCAGGCTCAGCATCTGCTTTGATAGTCTGAAGGGCAGAGGTTTTCAGAGGCCCTCTGTGGTAGGTTCCTAGGTTGTTTCCTGTTTTCTTCTTCTTCTGATGTCCATCCTCTTTGCCTTTCTGGATGGGGTTTGGACGTTTTAGTTAGGGTCCTCTCTCTTGCTTAGTTTCTTTAGATGCACAGGTTTTAGTGGGTTTGTCCTATGTTGTATGTCTATATGAGTGAGTATATACCATGTGTGTCTTTTTGCTTCTGAGACAACTCACTCAGGATGATCCTTTCCAGATCCCACCATTTACCTGCAAATTTCATGATTTCCTTATTTTTCATTGCTGAGTAATATTCCATTGTGTAGATGTACCACAATTTCTGCATCCATTCTTCAGTTGAGGGGCATCTGGGTTGTTTCCAGCTTCTGGCTATTACAAATAAAGCTGCTACAAACATGGTTGAGCAAATGTCCTTTTTGTGTACTTGAGCCTCTTTTGGATATATGCCCAGTAGTGGTATGGCTGGATCTTGAGGAAGCGCCAGATTGATTTCCAGAGTGGTTGTACAAGTTTACATTCCCACCAGCAGTGGAGAAGGGTTCCCCTTTCTCCACAACCTCTCCAGCATGTGTTGTCACTTGAGTTTTTGATCTTGGCCATTCTCATGGGTGTAAGGTGAAATCTCAGGGTTGTTTTGATTTGCATTTCCCTAATGGCTAGTGAGGTTGAGCATTTCTTTAAGTGCTTCTGGAGGTATCTCCATCCCTGATCTTAAGTTGTACTATAGAGCAACAGTTTTAAAAACTGCATGGTACTGGCATAGAAACAGAATGGTGGATCAATGGAACCGAACAGAGGACCCAGAAATAAACCCACACACTTATGGACACCTGATCTTTGACAAAGACGCCAAAACCATACAATGGAAAAAAGATAGCATCTTCAACAAATGGTGCTGGTCTAACTGGATGTCTACATGTAGAAAAATGAAAATAGATCCATACTTGTCACCCTGCACAAAACTGAAGTCCAAGTGGATCAAAGACCTCAACATAAAACCAGACACATTAAATCGGCTTGAAAAAAAAGTGGGAAATACCCTAGAACTCATTGGTACAGGGGGAAACTTCCTGAACAGAACACCAACAGCACAGGCTCTAAGAGCAACAACCAATAAATGGGACCTCATGAAACTGAAAAGCTTCTGTAAAGCAAAGGACACCATCATCAAAACAAAGCGACCACCTACAGATTGGGAAAGAATCTTCACCAACCCTTTATCTGACAGAGGACTCATATCCAGTATATATAAAGAACTAAAGAAGCTGAAAAGCAGCAAACCAAGTAATCCACTTAAAAAATGGGGAACAGAGCTAAACAGAGAATTCTCTGTAGAGGAATACCGAATGACAGAGAAGCACTTAAAGAAATGCTCAACCTCATTAGCCATTAGGGAAATGCAAATCAAAACAACCCTGAAAAAATTCTTAAAAAAAAAAAAAAAGTTCTGTGTCTAGGCAATAGTTTGATAACAATAAATAAGGAACATTTTTAAATTATCTTTCTTACAGCTATATTTGCATAGAGGTTGATAATTTTTCTGTATAAAAATAGTTACTTCAGGCCAGCAAGATGGTTCAGCAGGTAAAGGTTTACCAACAAGCCTGACACCAGAAGTATGACCCCTGACTTCAAAAGGTAAAAGGAGAGAACTACCCGAGCTGTCTTCTGGCTTCCGAATGCACTGTGGTACACACACACACACACCACACACAGAAATCATTACATGTATAAATGTTTGGAGCTTTTGTTTTTGGTTGGGTTGGGTTGGGTTGGGTTGGGTTGGATTCGATTCGGTTCAGTTCGGTTGGTTGGATGGTTGGTTGGTTGATTGCAGGTTTCTGTTTTCGTTTGGTTTTGAGACAGAATCTCACTATGTAGCATGGCTCTCCCAGAACACTCTATGTAGACCAGGCTAACCTCGAATCCACAGAGATCCACCTGCCTTTGCCTTCCAAGAGCTAAGATTAAAGGTGTGTGCTAACCATGACCACCTTTCCCATGTTTTTGAAGTTAACTAGCTTTTTTAATGAAATTAATTTATTTTTATTATATCTGTATGAATATTTTGCCTGCCACATGTCTGTGCACCATAAGCATGCCTGTCACCGATACAGAACGGAAGAGGACACAGTCACAGCCTGCTGTACCTTTTACAGGATGTTCTGTGTGGACCGCTAAAATGACATCCTGTGTGTAAAGTCTCCAAGTATACAGGAAGCACCTTTTTGAGCAGGGTCTAAGAGGAAAGGACAAGCCTAGATCTTGCCCTTGGGCAAACTTCCCTGTATAAAGACATCCAGCTCTGCCAGCTGTCCCGTTGGGCTCCACGCCTGGAGCTGAGAAGTCTGAGGAACCTTTCTGACACCACCAAACTAGACTAGCATCTTCGGAAGACCCTTGACTTTCACACATGCTGTTTTCTACAGATGCAGGGAAGGCTTTGAATTTCCTAGCAGCCTCTTGGCTCCCAGTGTTCTCTTTGTATCTGTCCTCTTTGCCATCCCCACAGGACTCCATATCATAATCCAGTACTCAGGTTTGAATGGATTTAGAGATCCTGTATTCAGATCCCTCCTAACCATCAAAGTCCACCTCAGTTAAGGCCTCCCTCATCTAGACATTGCGATCCCTCAGCATCTCCATTCATGTATATCTTGGAGCTTTCTTTTGACATTTATCTATCTTGTGTCAGTCAGCTAGGTACCTACTTGCCATACCCCCTTTACATGGCCAGCCAAAAACCTGCAAATCTTAAAATGCATGTTATCCTAAAAATTAAACAACTTTAAACAAATTAAACATAAAATACCATTTATGTGCTCCACCCACAAAAACATTCGTCTGCTTTTCACCTGCCTGGATACATAATACTCCTGGGCCATAATCCCAAATACACAGCAGACTGAGCACATCATCACAAAAGCAGCCTTGGTCCTCCCTGAACCGCTTAAGATTAAACACGGTGCCAGAAGCCATTAATAACCCAGGAAAGGAGCTGCCTGAAGAAATAAACAGAGACTTCACTGACTTGTGAAAGAAAGCCCTTTGATAATAAGAAACACAAGTGCCATCTAAAACTCCGCAGTGCCTCCAGAACCTTCGCAGCTCTCTTAGGCCAGAAACAAATAGACCACCGGAAGCTAGCTGCTCACCCAGCCCAGCATCTGCCCTGCCTGAGCTGCCGTCAGTGCCCCAGGAAACCACGGTACCTCCAGCCTCCTTCGGAAAGGAACGCATGAGAGAATTGCATTAGCACTACACAAACTAACGCGGTCACCGGACTTTTGGGAGGCTGCCCCCGTTGCTGGCGCTTCCAAAATCCAATCAATAAACATTTCTCTGGTTTTGGTTTCTGCAGCGCTGCTCTCCAAACCCACAATCAGAAATCAGAAAGCACCCGCAGCATTTCCTGCGCCCCGGGGCAGCTGCTGGATGGGGGGGGGAAAGCAAGGAGGAGGCAGAGCAAGCGTGTTTGTTAAGGGCCAGACACCACCTTCCTGTTCCTCCATGTTTTACCCACATGGCAGCACGTGGACAGCCTTCTGGCAATTTCTATCACATCTTCAAACAGTGCTGTGAAGCCGTTGCCTGGAATTGGCAATTCAAGCGCCCAGGTGAGAGGAGACACCCGCGGGCACTTCAGGAGAGTAGTCCTTTTCTGTCACTGACCCACCGCAGGAGGGAGCTTTGACTCCTGCTCCTTCCAAGCACTAGCTCCTCTGGGTCAGTCTGAACGCAGAACAAGGTCATGGCTGTATCCAACGGTGATCTCTAAACATGGCTTTTAGGAATGTTAACTTATCCAGCCACCTCAAGAGCTTTCTCCTGGATTCACAGTCACTATGTTACTCCAAGTCACACCTTTTGTGGCCCAACTCTAAAAGCATTCACCCTTGAACTTCAGCAGACAGACTCCCCTTAACCACCCATGCCAAAGAAAAGCCCTTTGTTCCTGAGTGCTGGTACCCGGGGATTGGCAAATGATTTTTTTCAGAGCTGTTTAAAGTGTTTTCTTTTGGCTAAGAACTTAGGAAGTGTTGAGCAGGACTCTGAAGTTCTCAGCGGCCAAGGTGGATGTGGCATGCCACAAGAGCTTGGGAGCCTCCCTGAGGGAGCCAGCAGTCAGGCCCACAGGCCCAGGGGAGGGGACTGTGCCACACTGCCTCACTCAGTTCATGTGCACCCAGAACCTGATGAATGTGACTCCATCTGGAAATAGTCTTCGCAGCTACGGTCAGTTTAAGATGATGTCATGCGGGGTATGGGTGGGGTCCCGAATCCAATAGGACTGGGACTTTTATCAGAAAAGGGCATCACCGCACAGAGAGAACACCAGACAGTGGGACCGATCGCAGTGATTGAACTTGCGGAAGGGCGCCAAGGAGAGAGGTGTAGAGGTCTCTTTCTCACAGCCCTCGAGAGGAACCCTCCCTGCCAAGCCCAAGATCTCAGACTTCCACCGCCCAGAATGGTGAAAGAACGAGCGTGGGCTGTCTTAATCCACCCAGTTCGTGGCGGCTTGCTACAGCGGCCCCAACAAATGACTACAGCATTTGTAAGCCTTCAGCATGCTACGAGGCCAGTTCGCGGAAGCACGTCTATAAACGGCCCCATTTCTCCGTCCGCCTCCTGTCGGGCGGTGTCCAACACAAACTGTTCCTTCAGTTCGCTGGTTTTGCTCTGTATTACCAGAAGCAAGCTGGAATGCAGGCCTAGCGTCTTCCAGAACAGCGCTTCCTCAAGCGGCTTAGCAGTTTGCCCAGTGTGCTCTGTAAGCACCCTGCACTGCCTGGAGGTCTCTGGAGAAGGGCTGCGTAAGAGCGCAGCAACAGACTCGCTGTTGGAGGGAGAACCGCCTAAGAAAGAGCCACACCTTTGCTTTCAGCAACTTCTCTCTGTTGGTCTCATTTGACAGGCTAATAGTGTGTGCCCGTGTGTGTGTGTGTGTGTGTGTGTGTGTGTGTGTGTGTGTGTGTGTGTGTCATTCTTCAGGCATCATCCACCTTGTTTTGGGGTGTTTGTTTGTTTGTTCTATTTTGTTTTATTATTTAATTTTTCACATAACATATATTTGGTCATAGTCCTTTCTATCCCCCTAGATCTTCTCAGATACAATGCACTTTGTGTGCACGCTCACACACACACACACACACACACACACACACACTGGAGTCAGTGTTGTGTCGGACAACTCTTCTTGAGTATGGGACGTGCCCTGGGAAGTGGTTGATACACCCAGTGTCACTCTCCTAAAGAAAACTGATTTTCTTTATCCCAGCAGCTTCTTGGTTAGAGGTGAGATTGTGTCTGCTTCCTCTTCTCTGTGCTGGAACTTTGGTTTGTCCACATTATTATTATTATTATTATTATTATTTTGATGCAAGCCTCTCACCTGGAGCTTACCAAGTAAGTTAGGCAGAGTGGCCAGTGAGCCCTGGAGATCTTCCTGTCTCTGCCTTCCCGCTATTAGGATTATGCCACTGAACTCTATCCAAAGTAGATTTTCTTAGATAAAGTAATTATAACAGTTGTTATTATTATTATTACTGAATTATGATGATGATTTCCAAGAAATGACCAACTGGCCTTCCTTCATTTTCCCCAGACTAGAGATCAAATATCGAGTGAAGACAGATTCCTTCAGGTTAAAACAAGGGCTGGGTTAAGGTCACATATAAAGTATTCTCAACTTTTGAATGAATTGATTAGAGAAAGATGTGGTAAAATAACAATTGAGAGATCTGAATAATGAATGTACCACGAGGTGGAGCCCATGAACACATGTTCATTGTCTTGTCACAGAGGCCCTAAGGTGCTAAAGCAGGAAGCAAAAAGAAGCAAGTGTGGAGAGTGTATCCTGTGCTTGCAGCCAAAAGGCAAGGGTATAGAAAAAAACAAGCAACATCCCGCTGAATGGTGCCCTTGTGGCTTTGACCTGAGCTAGGAAATCATTGCAGAGAGGAAGTCAGACTAAAGTAAAAACCATCGACAGGCTCTCTTGACTAAGGCAAGCTCTTGAGCAGGGAGACTGAATGCGAGTTTAGGGGCTAACCTTTGGCTCACTGATTCTTTTGAAATCCTTTAGGTTTATTGGAGTATTTTTATTCCCATGCGATTGCTTGATTTTTTTTTCTTTAGCGATCATCTAGAGCCAAAGTTAGACAGATTAAATTGACTCAACTAAGCATATGGTTTCAGAACTGGGGTACTGTTCTGCGGTAAAGAACAGGTCTTGAGTCACATTTCCAGAACCACCATTAATGGATAAACAACTAGGAAGCTTCAGAAACTGCTGGCTGGCGATAGCTCCTAAAGAAGTGGGGCCCAAAGATCCCTTCTGGGATGGTCAGAGCTGTGAGAGACCTGAGAACTCACTCAGGGTTTGCATAGAACAAACAAAACAGAGTGTCATCATCTGTGCATGGAATGTTCCCCCAAGAGGCACTTGCTCCACAGACCGCAGATGGTGGAGTTATCTTGTGAGGTGATGTGAAGTTCAGAGGTGCAGGCCTGCTGGAGGAGTAGGTCACAAGAGACAGGCTTTGAAAGTTACACTTGGTCCCCAGTCCCTGCTTCTCTTCTTCCATGAGTGGCCTCTGCCATATGATGCCACCACCATGATGTTCTTAACTGACCATGATCTCTAACCCACAGAGCTTAAAGCTATGGCCTGAAACCTTCTCAACTGTGAACCAGAGTAAGTCCTTCTCCCATTCCCTCCGACGTAACATCCATTGAAACATCTATCTTACCATTGGCCATATAGTTTGAAGAGTGACTTTCTCAACATTTTCCTCAGAAAATTTCACAGATAAAAACAGAGAACTCAAAATGCCTTTTAAGAAAATCAACTGAGAATGGAGAAATACAAGAATGACATATTTTCAGGTCTGGAGAAGTGGCTCAGTGGTTAAAATACCTGCTGCTCTTGCAGAGGACCCAAGTTAAGCTCCTCTATGGGGTGCCTCCCAACTGTCTATAACTCTAGCTCCTAGGGATCCAACACCCAATTCCATCCTCCAAGTGCACTCACCAGCACGTGTATACACACACACACACACAAACATCAATAAAATAATACTTTAAAATAATCTTTTTCCTCAATAAAAGCAAGTGGAAAAGATTAACATGTGATTCAGCCTCAGAAAGTGCTGGAGGGAAAGTAAACTGTCTCGGTTATGGGTTTTATTGCTGTGGTGAAACAACATGAACAAAAGCAACTTGGAAAGGAAAGTTCCGTGTAACAGTCCATCATCAAAAACAGTCAGGACAGGAACTCAAGCAGGGCAGGAACCTGGTGGCAGGAGCTGAGGCAGAGGCCGTGGGGTGGCACTGACTGCTCACTGGCTTGCTCTTCATGGCTTGCTCAGCCTGCTTTCTTACAGAATCTGAGACTCCCAGCCCAGAGACGGCCCCACCCACAATGGCTAGGCCCTCCCCCCTCAATCGCTAATTAAGAAAATACCCTACTGGCTTGCCTACAGCCTGATAATACGAAGGCATTTTCTTAATTGTAGTTTCCTCCTCTCAGATTAAGACATAAAAGCTGTGTCAACTTGACACAAAACCATCCAGCACATAAACTAACTCACAGATTTTTTTTTAACAGATTAAAAAAAAATAAGACCCGCGAGGTTAAGTTCGTTACCCAGAGTCACACACATCAGAAAAAGAACTTAGAATCGGGTGCTTCCCACTCACACTGTCTCAGGCTTTCATTTCCCACTGTGAAATCACTACCAATAATCTCTACGTTTATTTGAGAAGAGCGGGGGACATCTACAGAAGATATTAGGTAGGTGAGATGGAAGATCAGGTTCCTCTCTGATGCTGACTTCCTGCAGAGAATGGAGAAGATCTTGTTGAAATCGCTTCTTTTGTAAGAGCTGTCCCTGGATAGGAGACGAGAGAGGCACAGTGTGAGTGAGAAATGAGTCTTGCCCTCCGATGGTTCACCCTCTTGTGGAAAGATACAAAGCCCCTTTACCTATTGACTGATAGCTATGAAAAGCGTCAACTGAGTAGAAAACTGATTCAGAATTTAAGGGTTAGAAAAAAAAATTAAAATATCAATCATATGTTAGACCTTCATCAAAATCTATATTGCTGATTTAATGACATCTTTACAACTTGAAAATGATGGAAGGATTAGAAAGAATTTTAATTGCACGTATTTTGTGTTTTGAGGAAGGATCTCGTGTTGCCCAGGCTGTCCTTGAACTTCTCATTCTCCTTGCCCCGACTTCCAAACTGCTGGGACAGTAGGTGTGTTCCACCTCACCCTAAGAGAGAATATATAAAATAGATTAGTTATTGTCAAACATATTTTCCACCTCTCAATATTGGTAAGATTTGATTTTTATCAAGCATCTCAACACTGCTTTAAAATTGTATCGTGGACTCATATAGATCTGTGTCTATGGCTTTACTAGGCAACTGTTAACTTGCCTTTTGGTTGCCATTAGACCAGTCACCGCTTTATCTAAGGAAAACAACAGACCTTGATGTTGTCGCAAAGGAAGACTGCAGCTGCGAAGTAGACAAAGTTCATGTGTTATATGCCTTCTTTTCAAATTTTTACTTAATTGTTTTTATGTGAATGGATGGTTGCCTGCATGTCTGTCTGTCTGTCCTCTAAGTGCATTGCTGGTGCCTGTCAAGGCATTGGATCCTGAGACTGGAGCTATGGCCTCCCATGAGAGTGTTTGGAATAGTTCCTGGGTCCCCTGGGAGAGCAGTCAGTGCTCTGAACTTCTGAGTCATCTCTCCGGCCCCAGTCATCCATCCTTTAAACTGTGTCTTGATTCAATTGCTCAGCAAATGTCAAGGAATATAAAACTGATGGAAGTCAGAGAATGTTCCTCTTTGGTTTTTTTCATTACTCATTGTGTGGGTGGGTGTGGGCAGGCAGGCACATACCACAGTGCACACATGGGGGTCTGAGAACAACCTTCAGGAGTGGTTCTCTCCTTTTTTCCAGAGATTGAACTTGGGTCATCAGGTTTGGCAGCAAGCACCCTTACCTGCTGAGCTGTTCCTCAAGCATAAAACTTGCACACATTAGTGGAGAACTGTATGGTGGTTAAGCCCAGTTAAGCATGGAGACCTATTAGTTCTTCACGGTAGGTAAAGCTTCTTAAAGAAAAGGACAAAAATGTTAAAACAATCTTTTTTAAATATTTGAGGTAAGGGAATGCACATGCCATAGTATTTGGGTAGAGGACAATTTTCCTTTTTACTTTTTTATTTATTTTTTATGAGGCAGAATCTCTCTTGCTTCTGCAACTATGTTACATACTCAAACTTCTGGCCATTTCTATCTCTGCCTCCTCTCTCACTGTAGGCATACTGAGATTACAGCTGCATGACACTGCATGTCGCTTTTACCATGTGTATTCCAAACTCAAGTAGTCAGGCTTGCATGACATGCTTTGCCTGGGCAGTGGGGGTTCGTTTTTGTTTTTGTTTTTGGCCAGATGAGCCATCTCTCCTGGCCCAAGGTTTACATATATATGTATATGCATATGTACATGTATGTATTTGTGACTCTCATGATGGTGGCTTCTGAGAGATTTCACTAAGCATTCATTTAATTACTGTGACTCCAGCTGCACCATTAAGAAAAAAGAACAAGCCAGCCATTGTGACTCACGTCTGTAATCCCAGCACTTGGGAGGCAGAAGCAAGAAGATCAAGAATTAAAGAACATTCTCAGCTATGTAGTGAGTTTGACATCAGTCTGAGTTACATGAGACCCTGTTTTAAAAACCAGACAAGGGAAAGAAAGGAAGGTATAGGAGGGGAGGGAAGAGGAGGGCAGGGAGACAGCAGACTGTGTGTTGGGGCTTTAGATGAGAGACTATGTCTCAACCTCATCCTGTTTTACTTACTCACTCATCTTTACCTTATTTGACAGGCATGAATGAAACTCACTGAAAACTAACGAGTTTATAAATACATATGAATGCTGTTGCACTATCTTAAAATCCCTAAGAGCCCTTCCTAGGACAAGCATGCTTAGTCATTTTGTTTACAGTGTAAATTTGCCTAGCAAACCCCTTCAGCACTTCACAGGTAAGTTTCAGAACACAGGTTTTTTTTTTTCTTTTGCTGTGCAGCATGCAAATATAACTATGAACAGAAATGGGGTGTAATTAATACCTTTCCATTTAAAATAAAGCCTCAGAAAGCCAATTGGCAACGGTTTCTATTTTTGTTTTGTTTGTTTGTCTAGGCACTTGTATTTAGTATGCCTTGCTTCCTTAAGAAAAATAATTGAAATATAAAGTTATTCTTTTAAAGCTAATGCACCATTTTAGCCAGCCTATCCTTCTTTACCTCAGATAAAAGCTTGAAAACAAAGAAAAATGACACTCATTTGGAGCTATTTGAGACTGCAGCCTGGTAAAGCAGATTCATGAAGATTTTGAGAACGAATTGGAAGGCTGAATAAAGGAACACAGCTGTCAGGTGAGGCAGAAAGCTGAGTTCAAACACAACCTGGGAATGCATAGTGACACTCCAGCTCTCAAAGTTAAGAAAAAGCTCTGAGATAAGTAGGTCATTTGTTATTAAGGACTTACGATTGGGGTTGGCAGAGTTCTACTGCTTTGTCTGAACTGGACATTATGGTCTCAGGTTTTGGGTAACATGGGGGGGAGGGGGGGTTTCATATGGAAGATGACAGTCTGTCAGAAGTCACGTCCTACCTGCCTGCTGGCCAGTTCAAAGGGTCAGCTGCAGAGATGTCTAAGATATGGTTGAAAATGGCCTTAAGACTTCTTTTTTCTTAAGTGGCCAAGCTAATGATACTCCCTTCTTTTCTTGATGCCTTGAAGTTTGATTTCAAGAGCATTACTGTCTAGGGAAAACAGTTTTGCGAGCAGCTCAGGGTGGGGTCTGTTTCATCTGTCTCCATTATGTTAGCTGCATGCAGCTCCTGGGTCAGGGGGCACAAAGATCAGGAACCTTGCAGAAGCTGGGCAACAAGCACAAGCAACGAGGGCGACTAAAGAGAACTGACAGGCAGTCTGGAAGCTGGGGTCAGAGGATGAGAGGAGAGGAGAGGAGCTCTGTTCACCAAATGCCCAAGCTGGCGTAGAGAGCAGCAGAGACTGACACTAGGGCACACAACAGTGGGACTGGTGAGGCTTCTGTCTTAGATAGGGTTCTCATTGCCGTGAAGAGACACCACGACCATTTAATTGGGGCTGGCTTACAGTTCATCCTCATTATCACGGCGGGAAGCATAGAGGCACTCAGGCAGACAATGGAGTTGGAGAGGTAGCAGAGAGTTCTGTATCTAAGCCATCCAGCAGCTGGAAGACAGAATGGCACCGGGCATGGGTTGAGCATCTGAAACCTCAAAGCCCACCCCCCAGTGACGCACTTCCTCCAACAAGACCACACCTCCTACTAGTGCCGGTTCCTATGGGCCTATGGAGGCCATTTTCATTCAAACCACTGTAGCTTCTCCCTGTGTTCAGGGAGGCTTGTGTGTCTTCCTCAGCTCTATGACTGATGAGGTCATTTTATTCTTTCCTTTCGTGCATTCTTAACACCTAAACCACCATCTAAGGAAACCTCAAGATAGATCTGCCTGTTCCTTGCAGCCCAAAAGAAGCAAATAGCATAGGTATTTCAAATTAAATTAAAATAAACAGCAAAAGACTATGATAAACATAAAGCCTGAGCTGCCCATCGGCTACAAGGATCATGCATGGACTGGACTTAGGCCCCCTACACAGATGTAGCACATGGTCAGCTCAGGCCTCCTATGGCTACCCTAGTAAGGGGAGCAGGGGTTTCTCTGACAAGGACTTGGTTGGTTGCCCACTTTTTATTCACTTCCCCTGGCGAGGCTGCCTCCTCAGACCACAGCGAAGAGGATGCGCTCAGTCTGATGCATCTTGATGTTCTGGGGTGGATTGGTAGGGGAGCTTCCCTTTTTCTGAGGAATAGGGGTAGGAAGATGGGGAAAGCGGGAGGAAGGGTGGGACTGGGAGGAGAGAAGGAAGGAAGCTATGATCGGGATGTAAGGTGGATTAATCATTAATTTTTTAAAGACTATGATAAACAGCTGAGGGTGAATCTCCACAGAGAGAAGGCTTGCCTCTCATGCTCGAAACCCTGGGTTCAGTCCTCAGCCCTGTATAAACCAACCTCAGCGACACTTAACCTATCATAACAGCACTTAACAGAGGCAAAAGGATCAGAAGTTTAAGGTCATGCTAGGCTTCCTCATAGGGAGTTCAAGGCCAGCCTTGGCTAAAATAAAATGAAGGTGGAGGAAGGCTGGAGAGATGTCTTGTCAATTCCTAGTATACGCTGCTCTCTCAAAGGACTGGCGCTTTGTGCTCAGGGCCCACAGAAGGATGCTCACGACTACCTATAAATTCAGCTCCACGGATGCACTTCTTCCGACCTCTGAGGGCAGCTGAACTCACGTACAACATACCCCAGCACAGACCCACGCATGCACAGACTTAAAAATAACACATATTAACAATAATAAACAAGCAATTAAGATAAATAATTAAACATGACAAAAAATAAGTACTTTTAAAAGATATTTCCTTGGGTTGAGAACTGAAGTAAAAATAAGAGGAGCCAGAGAAGGAAGAACTTGTTGATATTCACACGGTTTCAAAAATTACTCTTTCCTGTTGCTGGTTATTGATTTTAATGTCCTATTTTCTGGCTTTTCTGTTTCTGTTCTGTCTATGTAGCAGACACTGTTTTCGAGCTAAACCAGCAGCCCCCTTCAGCACCTTCCTCCCTTGCCTCACTCCACTTGGAGAGCTAAAACTGTTTGGTTTTAGGGGTTTTGTTGGGGAGGGAGACTACTTTTAGAGAAAGTCTCATTCTGTGGCCCTACCTCGCCTAAAATAAAACTTGTTGTGTAAACCAGTCTGGCCTTGAACTGGCAGCCAAATTCCCAACTCAGCCTCCTGAATGCTAGGATTGTCTAAGCACTCAGGAGGTATTTACCATCACCCCAGATTTGAAGAAAAGTTTTGATTTTCTACCCTCCCTTGTTGACTTGAGAAGTCTTCTGGTGCATTTGTCTCCAACTTCTGCCTTCCTCCTGGTTGAACTGCCCAGAGACATAGCAGGTATTCAGAAACAGCCAAAACAGGAAAAAAAAAAAAAGTTATGCGGTCATTATGCTTGATAGTTTACGAAAATATCTTAGGTATGAGCTTAAACTGGGCAGTGGTGGTGCACGCCTTTAATCCCACCCAACACTTGGGAGGCAGAGGCAGGCAAATCTCTATGAATTCAAGGCCACCCTGCTCTACAGAGAGAGTTCTAGGTTAGCCAGAGCATCACGGAGAAACCACGTCTCAAAAAACCAGCAACAAAACATATATGTGTGAGTGTGTGTTAATTTAATGTATAATTTAATATTTTGCCATAAATAAGTTTAAAGACTTAGCATTTCAGCAAGGGTTTTTTACTTTCTCTTAACACAGGGTAAATATATATGTATATAAAGTTATTTTTAAAATAACCTTTAAGTTAATTTCTGCTTTAGACATTTTCTAAAACATCTTTTTAGTGAAAGGAAATAAGCTAAATACACACTTGCTGCTTCCCCATTGGTTACCAGATGAACTTTCTATCTCCTAAGAACAATGCTATATAATTATCTGTGCACACAGTGGGTTTTTTTAATAATAATATTATTATTATTGTTAAGTGTATGTGTGTGAGTGTGTGTGTATGTTTGTGTGTGTGCATGATGACCACATGTGAGATCACAGAACAACCTTTCTGAGTTAGATGTCTCCTTCCCCCATGTGAGTCCTGGGGATGAAAAGGTGGTTAAGCATGGTGGCATGTTTTCTTCTCTCTAAGCCATCTCACCAACACGAATTTATGCACAGATTTTGTGTAAACTGGTTTTTAATGCTCTTAGCTTGACAGTCAATACTGGAGTTGCAAAGTGTCAAGTCTATGTCTTTGTGTTTTAAATTATTTTGTTAAAGTGTGTGTGTGTGTGTGTGTGTTATATACACAGTGCCAGTGTGGAAGCCAGAGGACAGTCTGCTGGAATTGTTTCTCTCCGTCCACTGTGTGGGTCCTGCAGCTCAAACTCATGTCATCAAGCCTGTCGTTGGGAGCAGGGACTCTTACCCACTGAGCCATTTCTCCCACCCACCCAAATCTGTTTGATGTTGTAAGAAAAGGTCAAATGGTTTGTAAAGTGGTTACATGCATCTTTTTTCTATTTTAACCAGGAATGAGTAAGACTTTCTAAGTCTCTTACATTCCTCCAAGCACTTGCTATTGGCTACATTTATAAGTGAAAAGTAATCAGTAGGCTGGAGAGATGGCTCAACAGTCAAGAGCCCTGGCTGTTCCTACAGTGGACCCACGTTCAGTTCCTAATACCCACATGGCAGCTTAGAGCCATTTGTAACTCCAATTCCAGGGAATCCAACACTCTCTTCTGCCCTCTGCAAACACCAGGCACTCACATGGTACACTTTCGTTCATGCAAGCAAACATACATACACATGAAAGAAGTCTTTTTTTAAAGCCATCACAATGTATGTGAAGTAGCAGCTCACTGTGTTTACGTTTTAAAATAGATAAAGATGTTGGGCTTTGTTCATATTTACAGGCCATTGTGATGGGTCATCTAATTATTGTCAGTTGGACTGGATTTACAGGCACACCTCTAGGCTCCGTTGTGAGGATCTTTGCACTGAGATTTAATTAAGGAGGGAAGGCTCATTCTGAATGCTGATGGTACAACCCTGTGTTGAAAAAAAGGAAGCAAGCTGAGTGTCATTATTTCTCTCTCTCTCTCCCTCCCTCCCTCCTCCTCCCCATTTCCTAACTATAGAAACAATGTAACCAGCCACCTCACACCCCTTCCACCAGGCCTTCCAACCATGACAGACTGTGCCTTCAAGCTGTAACCAAAATGAACATTTCCTTCTCAAGGCTGTTTCTTGTCAAGTCAAACTAATCGACATGATCAAGTATATATCTTCACATACTTCCTTGAGAACAGTGTCTAATAGATATTTTGTCCAGTTTTACTTGGATCATTTATCTCTTAGTGGTGAATGTTTATGTTTTTATATAATCTAAACACAAGGCCCTTGTAAAATACATCGCAAATATTTCTTTCCTACTCTAGGTTGCTATTTTTTTTTCCCCTGGTAAAAGGCCCCTTTGTGTAGCCCAGGATAGCTGGAACAATGGGTGATCCTCTTACCTCAACCTCCCAAATGCTGGATTACGGTGCTGGGCACTGCTGCCCTGGCTTTCATTTTGTGCCTGGCTCTAGTCTTCCTTGTAGTCTATTCTTTGTTTGTTTGTTTGTTTTGTTTTGTTTTCCTTGTAGTATATTCTAAAGCAGAGTTTTCAGTTGTGACAATTCCGTTCTCCCTAATCTGTGCATGCGTGTCACTTGTGTTTGGTGCTGTCACCAGCAAGGTTTCCTAACCCAAGATCATAGGCATTCACACCTAGGTTTTCTCCTGGGTTTGGGCGTTTTAACTGTGGTTTTTGTCTGTGACCCATTTTGAATCAATTCTTTCAATGTTATATACTAAGAGTCCCACCAAATTCTTTTGCAGAATACTCCATTGGCCCAGAACCATTTATTTGATGGAAAGACCATCGATTCTCTCGCTGTTGCATTACCTGCACACTTTTGATGACGATGAGTCAGTGAAGCTGGAGGTAGAATGCTTGTGGTAGGATGCTTGCTCATATGCTTGAGTCCCCGGGTTCAATCCCAGCCCACCAAAAAAACTCATCAAGATTACGAAAGGTTATTTGTGGACTCTCTGGCCAATATGTATGTCCGTATGCTAGAAGCACACCGCCGTGACTGCAGTTACCCTGATGCAAGCTCTGAGGCTGAATTCTGCGAGTCTTCCACACTTGTTTCTCCCTTTCCAGATTGTCACGGTTATTCTGGGTTTCTCAGATTTGCATATGCATCTTAAGAGCAGCTTGCCAATTTCTGCAAAAAGGCTGCTGGGATTTTGATAGAGACTGTGTTGAAACTGTAGGTGATTGTTAACTTCAGCCATATTGTCTTTCTACCCGTGAACACGAGTCCTTCCATTTACTTAATTTTTTCAATGATGTTATAAACTTTTCAGGGTATAAGGCTTATAGTTTGTTAAACTTATTCCTAAATGTTATCCTCCTTAATATTATTATTATGGAATCTTTTACTAATTATATTTTTGTATTGATTGTTGCTAACATATAGAAATAAAACTGATTTTTTTTTTTCAGAACCATGAAGCTTATCTAGCAGGTAAAGACACTTGCTATAAGAAAGTGGAGACCTGAGTTGGATATTTGGAACTCACATAAATGTGTAAGGGAAGAACCAAGTCCACAAAATTATCTTCTGACCTCCACATACTTACACAAAAGTACACTTTTTATTGTCAAAGAATTCATTTTTATACAGTGAGCTTTTTTTCCTGTAACCATGCTAAATATATTTACTAGTAAAAATGCACCATATGTGGAAGGGTTCCTTACGATTTCCTACCTAGAAGATTATGTCACCTATGATAGAGACTTTCTTCCTTTTTTTAATTTTTATTTCTTTAATATTAGTTACATTTTATTAACTCTGTATCCCTGCTGTATCCCGCTCCCTCTTTCCCTCCCAATCCCACCCTCCCTCCCTCATCTCCTCCCTGCCCCTTTCCAAGTCCACTGATAGGGGGACCTCCTCCCCATTCATCTGATCCTGTTTTATCAGGTATCTTCAGGACTGGCTGCAAAGTCCTCCTCTGTGGCCTAACAGGACTGCTCCTCCCTTTGGGGGTAGGGAGACCAAAGAGCCAGTCACTGAGTTCCTGTTAGAAATAGCCCTTGTTCCCCTCACTTTGGGAAACCAATTGGTTACTGAGCTACCACAGGCTACATCTGAGTGGAGGTTCTAGGTTATATCCATACATGGCCCTTGGTTGAATGTCAGTCTCAGAAAAGATCCCTGTGCCCAGATATATTTGGTCCTTGTAGAACTCCTGTCCTCTCCAGGTCATATTAACTCTCCCCTCCCCCCTTTTTTATGATTCCCTGCACTCTGCCGAAGGTTTGGTTATGAGTCTTAGTATCTGCTTTGATACACTGCTAGGTAGAGTCTTTCAGAGGCCCTCTGTGGTAGGCTCTTGTCCTGTTACTTGTTTGCTCCTACATCCAGTGTCCATCCCATTTGTCTTTCTAAGTGAGGATTGATCATCTTAGCCCAGGTCCTCTTTCTTGTTTATCTTCTTTAGGTGTATAGATTTCAGTATGTTTATCATATTTTATAGGTCTATATAAGTGAGTATATACCATGTATGTCTTTCTGCTTTTGGGATAGCTCACTCAGTATGATCGTCTGCAAATTTCATGATTTCCTCGTTTTTAATTGCTGAGTAGTATTCCATTGTGTAAAAGTACCACAATTCTGTATCCATTCCTCAACTGAGGGACATCTGGGTTGTTTCCAGGTTCTGGCTATTACGAATAAAGCTGCTACAAACATGGTTGAGCAACAGATTCAATGCAATTCCCATCAAAATACCAACACAATTCTTCATAGATCTTGAGAGAAAAATTATCAACTTCATATGGAGAAACAAAAACCCAGAATTTCCAAAACAATCCTGTACAACAACAAATCTTCTGGAGGCATCTCCATCCCCAATCTCAAGCTGTACTACAGAGCAATAGTAATAAAAACTGCATGGTATTGGCATAGAAATAGAATAGTGGATCAAAGAAACCGAATAGAAGACCCAAAAATAAATGCACACACCTATGGATACTTGATTTTTGACAAAGAAGCCAAAACCATTCAATGGAAAAAAGACAGCATCTTCAACAAATGGTGCTGGTCCAACTGGATATCTACACGTAGAAAACTGAAAATAGATCCATATGTATCACCCTGCATAAGACTAAATTGGATCGATGGATCAATGATCTCAACATAAGACCAGATACACTAAATCAGTTAGAAGACAAAGTGGGTAAGACATTGGAACTCATTGGCACAGGAGTCAACTTCTTGAACAGAACAACAACAGCACAGGCTCTAAGAGCAACAATCGATAAATGGGACCTCATGAAACTGAAAAGCTTCTGTAAAGCAAAGGCATAGTCATCAAAACAAAAAGACAGCCTACAGACTGGAAAAGGATCTTCACCAACCCTATATCTGACAGAGGGCTGATATCCAGAATATATAAAGAGCTAAAGAAGTTAAAAAGCAGCAAATCAAGCAATCTGATTAAAAAATGGGGTACAGAGCTAAACAGAAAATTCTCAATTGAGGAATAACAAAAGGAAGAGAAACACGTGAAATAATGCTCAACATCCTTAGTCATCAGGAAAATGCAAATCAAAACGACCCTGAAATTTCACCTTACACCTATCAGAATGGCTAAGTTCAAAAACTCAAGTGACAATACGTGCTGGAGAGGATGTGGAGAAAGGGGAAACCCTTCTCCATTGTTGGTGGGAATTAAACTTGTTCAACCACTTTGGAAATCAATCTGGCGCTTTCTCAGACAATAAGGAATAGTGCTACCTCAAGATACAGCTATATCATTCCTGGGCATCTATCTAAACTATGCTCAAGTATACAACAAGGATATTTGTTCAACCATATTCGTAGCAACTTTATTCGTAATAGCCAGAAGCTGAAAACAACCCAGATATCCCTCAGTGGAGGAATGGATACAGAAACTGTGGTACACTTACACAATGGAATACCACTCAGCAATTGAAAACAAGGAAATCGTGGAATTTGCAGGCAAATGGTGGGAACTAAAAAAGATCATCCTGAGTGAGGTATCCCAGAAACAGAAAGACACACACAGTATATACTCACTTATAAGTGGATATTAGACATATAATATAGGATAATCATATTAAAATCTGTTCACCTAAAGAAACTGAGATAGAAGAAGGACCCTGGGTAAAATGATCAGTCCTCACTCAGAGAGGCAAATGGGACGGATATTGGAAGAAGGAGAAAACAGGAAAAAGTAGAGGAGCCTACCACAGAGGGCTTCTGAAAGACTCCACCCAGCAGTGTATCAAAGCAGATGCTGAGTCTAGTTGGAGGGTGGCCTCTTCAGTCTTCATGACCCCTGATACTAATAGTCTCAGCTAAAGTCACTCTCATATCCTCCCAGCAGCCTAACCTGACATAGGTCTCCAGCTTATCTCAGAGATGCCCCTGCCCATAGTCTCTCTTCTCTTTGTCAGCCCTCTGCCCTCCTACCCCTTCTCCCCAGTCTGACCTACACCCTCATTTTTCTCCACATTCATTCTTCAACCTTGATCTTTCTCTTCAACCACTTCTCATGTCTATTCTATTTCCACTCCCTAGTGATATTTAAGTATCTTCCCTTGGGTCCTCCCTGTTACTTGTCTTCTTTGGATATATGAATTGCAGTATGTCTATCCTGAACTATATGGCTAATATCCACTTATAGATATTAAGTGTATCTTTCTGAGTCTGGGTTGCCTCACTCAGGGTGATCTTTTATAGTTCCATCCATTTGCCTGAAATTTTCAGGATTTCCTTGTTTTTAATAGCTGAGTAGTATTCCATTGTGTAAATGGAATACCACATTTTTTTATTCATTCTTCAGATGAAGGACATCTAGGTTGTTTCCATATTCTGGCTATTACAAAAAAAAATCTGCTATGAACATAGTTGGGCAAGTGTCCTTGTTGTATGGTAGAGTATCTTTTGGATATATGCCCAGGAGTGGTATAGCTGGGTCTTGAAGTAGAGCTATTCCCAGTTTTGTAAGAAAGTGCCAGATTGATTTCCAAAGTGTTTGTACAAGTTTACATTCCCACCAGCAATGGAGGAGGGTTCTCCTTTCCCCACATCCTCACCAGCATGTGCTGTCACTTGAGTTTTTTGTTTGTTTGTTTGTTTTATGAAATAATCTTAGCCATTCTGACAGTTATAAGATGGACTCTCAGAGTAGTTTTAGTCATTTCCCTGATGACTAAGCATTTTAAGTGCTTCTCAGCCATTAGACAGTCCCCTATTGCAAATTCTCAGTTTAGCTCTGTATCCCATTTTTAATTGGATTATTTGGTTTGTTGATGTTTAATTTTTTTGAGTTCTTTATATATTTTGGATATTAGCCTTCTATTGGACATAAGATTGGTGAAGATCTTTCCCCAATTTGTAGCTCCCATTTTGTTCTGTTGACGGTGTTTATTGACTTTCAAAAGCTTTTTATTTTCGTAAGGTCCCATGTATTAATTGTTGATCTTAGAGCCTGAACTGTTGGTGTTTTGTTCAGGAAGTTGTCTCCTATGCCAATGAACTCAAGGCTGCGTCCTACTTTCTCTTCTACTAGATTTAGTGTTTCTGATTATATGTAGAGGTCTTTGATCCACTTGAACTTGAGTTTGTTCAGGGTGATAAATATGGATCTATTTGCATTTTTTTCTATATGTAGATGTCCAGTTAGATGAGCACTATTTGTTAAAGATGCTATCTTTTTTCCATTTTTTTTTTGGCTCCTTTCTCAAAAACCAAGTGTCTGAAGGTGTGGGTTTATTTCTGGGTCTTCAGTTTGGCTCCATTGATCAGCCAGTCTGTTTTTATGCCAGTATTTGCAGTTTTTATTACCATTGTTCTGTAGTACAGCTTGAAAGCAGGGTTTGAGATGCCTCCGAAAGTTTTGTTTTGTTTTATTTTGTTTTTGTTTTTGTTTTTGTTGTTGCCTAGGATTGTTTTAGCTATCCTGGGTTTTTTATTTTTCCATATGAAGCTGAGAATTTTCTTTCAAGGTCTGTAAGGAATTGTGTTAGTATTTTGATGAGGACTGCATTGACTCTGTAGATTGCTTTTGGTAAGATGGCAATTTTTACTATGTTAATCCTACCGATCCATGAGCATGGGAGATTTTTCCATCTTTTTATTTCTTTCTTCAGAGACTTGAAGTTCTTGTCATGCAGGTTTTTCACCTGCTTGGTTAGAGTTACACCAAGATACTTCATATTATTTGTGGCTATTGTGAAGAGTGTTGTTTCCTTAGTTTCTTTCTCAGCCTGTTTCTTGTCAGTATACAAGAAGGCTACTGATATTTTTTTAGTTAATTTTGTATCTAACCACTTTGTTGAAGGTGTTAATCAGCTATAGGAGTTCCCTTGTTGAATTTTGGGTGGCAGTTATGCATACTATCATATCATCTGGGAATAATGATACTTTGACTTCTTCCTTTCCAATTTGTATCCCCTTGATCTCATTTAGTTGTCTTATTGCTCTAGATAGGACTTCAAGTACTATGTTGAAGAGATAGGTGAGAATGGGCAAACTTGTCTTGTCCCTGATTTTAATGGAATTGCTTTGAGATTATCTCTATTTAATTGTATGTTGGTTATTGGCTTCCTGTTTATTGCCTTTATTATGTTTAGGTATGGGCCTTTTACCCATGATCTCTCCAAGACTTTTATCATGAAGAGACGTTGGATTTTGTCAAAGGCTTTTCTGCATCTAAAGAGATAATCATATGATTTTCTTTGTTTATATGGTAGATTACATTGATAGATTTTCATATGTTGGACCATCCCTGCATTCCTGGGATGAATCCTGCTTCATCATGGTGGATGATGTATTTGATGTGTTCTTGGATTTGGTTTGTTTTATTGAGTGTTTTTGCATCAACATTCATAAGGGAAATTGGTCTGAAATTCTCTTTCCTGATTGAGTCTTTTCATGGTTTAGGTATCAGGGTGACTGTGGGTTCATAGAATAATTTTTGCAATGTCCCTTATGTTCCTATTTTGTGTAATAGTTTGAGGAGCATTGATATTAGCTCTTTTTTGAAAGTTATTGAAGACCAGCTTCAATATTCACCTGTGGAAACTGAGTCAGGGCCAGATCTGGCTGCTGGATGGTGACCCAACAGACTTTTTCTGAGGGTAATTTTCCAAACCAGAAGGGATAGTTACCGAGTGTGACTTCCACCGAAAGTGGCAAACTGAGGGACCAGAATTAAATTGCGGTGGCAGCAATGCTGGTAGTTTCCTGGCATGAGCTTACAGCTAAGCAGGGGCTAGGGCTCTTAGCTCTAGCAGGGGCTTTCCACTGGTAGTGCCAAAGCATCTAAAAAAGAAAAGGAGGAGAGAAAAAGATCACACACACACATGTCCACACAAACACACTCACACTTGATGAATTAAGACAGACCCCAGCAGGTAGGCTCCAACAAGCTTCTTCTTTCAATTTTCTTTTACTTTACACATACAAATAAACACATATACACACACATACACAATCACACATTCACACATTCACATATCGGGTGGATGGAAATGGATTCCAACATCACCAGCTACTGTACATATACACATATAACATATATACATATATACAGTTGATGGATGGAGCACACTCCGAAGAGCCAGTTCCGAAGCATGCTTTTATTCTTTTCCCCCAGCATATATATATATATATATATATATATATATATGTATCCAGCAAAATCTTTCAAGCAGTACAAAAAAAAAATCACAATGTGGTTGCATTCTATTTTTTCTTAAAGTAAACAATTAAATGAGTATACGTAAGAAAAACATGTTCCCCAATACCTTCACATTAATTTGGGGTAAAAAGCAAATGTTAAAAACAAGTTATTTCCAATAACTCAAATATATTTGTACCTAAGCAACTTGTTTGTAAATCAACAAGGTGAGCAAGCAAGGTAATATTCAGCCAGATTTTCCTTACTGGCAGGCTGCAGTTTGCAGTGACAAAGGAAAAAAAAAATCATTTAACCATTTCTACTGTAAATCTCTGAGGTGCACATCTACTTATTAATAATTTTTATTAATTATATCAGGGAGCTGAGGGCAAAAACAAGCATAAGGAAATTGTCATCTCAGTCACCAGCCCAGCTTGAGAATGTCACATCAGCCAATGGCACCTTGGGCTATTGTCTTTGCTAACCAACCTTAAAAAAAAAAAAAACAACTCTGGCTTTACTAGTAAGAGTGTACTTTTCTGAACTTCAGATTGTTCTTTCTACATCCAAGTCACTAGCAAAAGCATCTTTACCTAACCTTGCTAACCAGTGTTTTCCCAAATTCTTTTTAAGGGTAGTGGTCACTAGCAATCTACATCTCTGGTTAAACCATTAATCTGCTCCAGCAGCAATGCCTGAAAGACAGATCAAGATCAATCAAGCATTGTCATTGTGACTGCCAATGATACTGCCCAGTGAGGGGCCAGAAGACCCCTTGGAGTTTTCATGCAGCTCATATATTAGGAGGGATGTGGCCACCATAAGAGCAAGAAGCAGAGCTATGCTCTGTAGCAGTATGAAGTCCTCAGTCCTCTCCAAGATACCCAGACCCATCATGTGTCTGTCCAATTTTATGGAATACAGTCATTTGAGGTAGGACCTAATGATTCTTTGAGTTTCCTCGGTGTCTCTTGTTATGTCCCCTTTTCATTTCTGATTTTGTTAGTTTGGATACTGTCCCTCTGTCTTTTAGTTTGGCAAAGGGTTTGTCTATCTTGCTGATTTTCTCAAAGAGCCAGCTCTTGGGTTCACTGATCCTTTGTATTGTTCTCTTTGTTTCTAATTTGTTTATTTCAGCCCTGAGTTTAATTATTTCCTGCCGTCTACTCCTCTAGGGTACGTTTGCTTCTTTTTGTTTTAGAGCTTTTAGGACTGCTTTTAAATTACTATCATGAGAACTCTTCAATTTCTTTATGAAAGCTTTCCCCATTAGCACTGCTTTCACTGTGTCCCATAAGTTTGGCTATGTTGTGCCCTCATTTTCATTGAATTCTAGAAAGTCTTTAATATTTTTCTTTATTTCTTCCCAGGCCCAGTGGTCATTGAGCAGAAAGTTGTTCAGTTTTCATGATTTTGTAAGTTTTTTCTTATTTCTTTTGTTGTTGAAATCTGGGGTCTCTTAGTGTCTATAAGATATCTGACCAAGCCCTTCTGGCTTTTAGAGTTTCACTCTTTGCTGAAAAGAGTGTATATTCCTTTGTGTTTGGGTGAAATGTTCGTTAGATATCTGTCAGGTCCATTTGATTCATGACTTCTGTTGTTTCATTATTTCTCTGTTTAGTTTCTGTCTCAATGATCAGTCCATTGGTGAGAGTGGGGTGTTGAAGTCTGCTACTATTAAAGTGTGGGATTCGATGTGTAATTTAAGCTTTAGTAATGTTTCTTTTATAAATGTGGGTGCCCTTGCATTTAGGTCATAGATGTTCAGAATTTAGAAGTCATCTTGATGGATTTTTCCTTTGATGAGTGTGAATGTTCTTCCCTATCTCTTTTGATTAATTTAAAAGTTAAAAGTCTGTTTTATTAGATACTAGAATGGCTACTCCAGCTTGTTTCTTGGGTTCGTTTGCTTGGGAAACCATTTTCCAGCCCTTTACTCTGAGCTAATGCTTTTCTTTGCTGCTGAGGTGTATTTCTTGTATGCAAAAGAATGATAGATCCTGTTTTCACACACATTCTATTAGCCTGTATCTCTTTATTGGAGAATTGAGCCCATTGATGTTGAGAAATATGAATGACCAATGTTAATTTCTGTTATTTTGATGTTAGTTGTCATTAAGTGTGTGTATGTGGTATATGTGGGCGTACCTTCTTTGATTTGCTTATCTAGGGTTATTTATTTCCTGTGTTAGCTCCCTGGGTTAGAATTTTTCTTCTAGTATCTTCTGTAGGGCTGGACTTGTTGATAGATATTGTTTAATTTTTTGTGTCATGGAATATCTTGTTTTCTCCATCTATAGTTATTAAAAGTTTTCCTAGGTATAGTTGTCAGGACTGACATCTGGGGTCTCTTAGTGTCTATAAGATATCTGCCCAAGCCCTTCTGGCTTTTAGAGTTTCTGTTAAAAAGTCATGTGTAATTCTAATAGGTCTGCCTTTATATGTGACTTGGCCTTTTTCCCTTGCAGCTTTTAATATTCTTTCTTTGTTCTGTACATTTATTGTTTTATTATTACATGGCAAGAGGATTTTCTTTTCTGTTCCAATCTATTTGGTGTTCTATGAGCTTCTTATGTTTATAATCATCTCTTTCTTTAGGTTGGGGAATTTTTCTTCTATGATTTTGTTGAAAATATTTTCTGTGCCTTGGCGCTAGGAGTCTTCTCCTCCTTCTATTCCTATTATTCTTAGGTTTGGTCTTTTCATAGTGTCCCAGATTTCTTGGATGTTTCATGTCAGTAACATTTTAGATTTAACATTTCCTTTGACTGATGTATAGATTTCTTCAATTGTATCTTCTACACCTGAGAGTTTTCTCTTCCATTTCTTGTATTCTGTTGGTGATGCTTGTATCTGTAGTTCCTGTTCTCTTCCCTAGGTTTTCCATCCTCAGGATTGCCTCAGTTTGTGTTTTCTTTATTGCTTCTATTTCCATTTTCAGTTTATAAACAGGTTTTTTTTTTTATTTTCTTCACTTGTTCAATTGTATATTCCTGTACCTCATTAGGGGATTTATTCATTTCCTTCACCTGTTTGATGGAATTTTCTTGTACGTTTTTAAAGGATTTATTCATATTCTCTTTTAAGGCCTCTATCATCTTTATGAAGTTGGACTTAAGGTCATCTTCTTTTGCTTCAGCTGTGTCAAGGTGCCCAGGGCATACTGTAATAGCTGGGTTGTGGTGATGCTATATTGTCCTTGCTCTTGTTGATTGTGTTTTTACACTGGCCTTTAACCATCTAGTTGTCTCTGGTATTGGCTGGCTGTTCCTGATGTTGACAAGAGTCCTCAGGGAGAGAGACAGAACCTTGGGCCTGACGTCGAGCTCAAGAATAGCAGACTGCTTGCTTCTGCTGGCTGGATGTTCCTAGGGACCTGCAGGCCTGCAAGCTCCTAGGACCTGCAGGCCTGGTTGTTCCTCTGCTGGCCGTATCTCAGGCAGGCAGAAGAAAGGCTGGGGAAGAGAGTCCCTAACCCGGCTGTTTCTGGAAGCCTAAAGGCATGGATGATTCTGAGACCAGCAGGCTTCCTTCGGAGGGAAGGCTATGTAGCTGGATGTTCCTGGGGACCCACAGTCTTGGATGTTCCTGGGTCTGGCAGGCCTTCTCCAGAGAAGAGGTTAAGGTGTTCTGCTGGCTGTGAGAAAAGCTGATATAGCCATTTTAATGCCTGACAAAATAGACCAAACCAAAACTAATCAGAAGAGATAGGAAATGGCATCACATATCCATGAAAGGAAAAAAAAATCCAAGAGGATATCACGATTCTTAATATCTATGTGCTGAATACAAGGGCACCCAAGGTAGTAAAATAAACACTAGTATTGCTGGAAAAAAAATCATAATGCCCCTCACACACTGATAGTGAGAGCCCTTCATTCCCCACTCTCACCCACAGACAGGTGTCCCAAAGAAAATCTAAACAGAGAAATGTTGGGAAACAGATGTTATAAACCACCATTCTGGCTCCATGGAGACAGGCAAGAATCAAGCCCAAGATGAGAAGAGCCCTGGGGCCACACAGCCTAGGTGGGGAGGGAGGCTGACAGGAGACTACCCCCGCCTGGGACTTTGAGAGCCCGACATGACCACCAGTCTGACGTAGAGCAGGCCACGGTAGAAAAAAACACACCCGAGATGACCCCTGCCCAGTGACACACTGCACAGGGTTGGGGGAGGGGATAGAGCACTCCTGAGACCGTTTCCGAGATGACTCTAGACACCCCGTGACCACAGGCACCACTAAGAGGAGCAAGTAAGTGGTGGAGAAATGGAAGAGAAAAAAAGAAGCAGAAGGATGTGTGCACAATGAAGAGAGGCAGAACTAGAGACTCAAGGGTAGTGAGGAATAGCTTGATAGGAGTAGCTGTTGATGACACCCAAGGCCACATAGTGAGGTCTTGACCTGTCCTGCCACCAACTGCCATGTCTGGGTTCCTGGTTTTGCAGCAGCAGGGGTCTGTTACCAACAAATGCCAAGCAGACACCCCTGGTCTGGGTTGTGGTCCAGTGCCATGTTGATGTCCCAAGGGCTATGCAGAACTGGCTCCACCCCTCTCCTGGGCATTGCGGGAGAGCTGGCCCCAACCCTTACCAGCTGCCGTACTCAGGAGCGAAGCCCAGAATATCACTCAAGAAGCAAAGCAAAGCTGGCCCTGGTCGTGAGAGTTGAGGGTAAGCCATCCCCAAAGGTATGAACATGGGCTGGTCCTGCCACTCATCTGCCATGTGGTAGCATGGATAAGGGAGACACGCCCTCCTTCCCCTTATTCCTCGCCACCTGTGGCAAAAGAAAATCTGGCCCCAGGCTCATGAGAGCAGGAGAGCTGTCCCTGCCCATCTCCGGCTGCAGCACTCAGGAGAGCAGGCCCTGTACCTCACCCAGCAGCATGGTAGAGCTGACCCTGATGGTGGGAGTGAAGGTGAGCTGGCCTGAGGGCATGAGCATGGGAGAGCCAGCCTTAAGAGTGGGAGAGTGGGAGAGCTGGCCTAGCCTCTTGCCTGCTACATCACTTGTGAAGGCTGGGTCTGCACCTCACCTGGGCAGCACAGCAGAGCTGATGATGTGGGCACCTGTGAGCCAGGCCCAAGTGCATGAGAGCAAGAGAGCTGTTTTTTCCCCTTTCTGGCTGCAGCAATGGATGAACTAGCAGGGCAGTGCTGGAGAGCTGGCCCCTGTGGCATGCGTGCAGGAGAGCTGGCAGACTGACCGGCTCAGATACCTCCCAGGTTCAGATCCAGGGCTTTGCGTTGGCCCATCACGACATCCACCTCCTCTATGAGCTGCTGGAGTGAAGGCGCTTGTCCTACAGATACAAAACTACAGGACCTCCATGACACAGTACAACAGGATAGTGGAGAGGATTCCCCAGTGAGGTCCCAGTATTGGTACTGTACCAGAAGCCAGAAGCCTCAAACCAAACCAATGACTCACTACAATGAACATTTGCAAGCAAAAAAGTGTGGACAAAAGGGTGTACTGTGGGGGACATTCTGACACACTGTAGCTATCACGATGAAGTTGTTATTTCTCTTTTGGAGGGGGAGGTTGCAAGGATGGCAAGTGGGTACAAGGAGATGGGAAGATGAGTGGGCTTGGGGTACATAATATGAAATTCACAAAGAAGCAATGAAAAGTTTAAAAAGGAAAAGAAATGGAGTGCAGATCTAAACAGAATTCTCGAAAGAGGATACTCAAATGGCGAGGAAACACTTAAATGTTCAACACCCTCTGCCATCAGGGAAAAGCAAGTGAAAACTACTTTTTGAGGTTTTCGTCTTACACCCCTGAGAATGGCTGAGATATAAAGCAGGTGACAGTTCGTGTGGAATGGAATAAAGGGAACACCTGTTGTTGGTGGGAACGTAAACTTGTATAGCCACTATGGAAATCAGTGCAGTGCGGCAGTTTCTCAGGAAGATGGAAATTGATCTATCTCGAGATCCAGCCATATCATTCTTGGGCATATACCCAAAGCATACTTCATCTTACCACAGCAACACTTGCTCAACTGTGTTCATTAATGCTCTCTTCGTAACAGCCAGAAATTGAAAAAAAAAAAAAAAACAAAACCTAGATGCTCCTCAACACACACACACACACACACACACACACACACACACAAAATGGATAAATAAAATGAGATACATTTATACAATAGAGTATTGCTCAGCCTTTAAAAAAAATGACTTCACAATATTCACTTATATGTGAATTTTAGCAGTTACGTCGATGATAAACACACTGCCATCCACAGAACCACAGAGGTTAGGTGTAGAGAAAGGGACTAGGAGGTACAGATAGAGCTCATTAGGAAAAGGGGTTAGAATACATAGTTATCAATGGATTGGGAGGGGCTGGAACAGGAATATAATGTGGGGAGGAGGAGGGGAGAGGGAGGCAAGGGATGGGATACAGGGAGAAACAGCTAAAATTAAGGGCCATTTGAGGAATAGTATGGAAACCTAATACAGGAGAAGCTTCCTAGTAAGAAGACAATCTTGCCAGTCAGTGGTGGCTCACACCTTTAACCCCAGCACTGGGGAGGCAGAGGAGGGCGGATCTCTGAGTTCAAGGCCAGCCTGGTCTACAGAGTGAGTTCCAGGACGGCCAAGGCTACACAGAGATACCTTGTCTCAAAAAACCCTTGTGGAAGAATGGGGGAAGAATAGAAGGACCCAGAGGGGACAAGGGCTCCACAAGAAAAACAACAGAGCCAACTAACCTAGGCCCAGGAGGGCTTATGGAGCACCAACCAAGGTCGAGACCATGGCCCCTTACACATATGTAGACATTGGGTAGCTTGGCCAACAAAGGGGAGAGAGGGATGTTTCCGACATGAACTCTGTTGCCTGTTTAATCACTTCCTTCTGGTGGGTCTGTCTATCTATCTAGCTAGCTAGCTAGCTATGTATCTCTGATTTTGCAGTACTAGGAATCAACTAGGGATCAACAAACAGGCCTTTGTGTGTGCTACATAAACACTCTACTACCAAACCAGACCCTCAATTAATTTTTATTTATAGTTATGTGTATGTGTCTTTGTGAGTGTATGCAACGTGCTTGTAGGTACCTATATAAGGGCATTGAATCCCCTGGAGCTGGAATGATGACAGGCAGCTGGAGTGGTCATCAGCCAGGGGTGTTGAGACTCAAACTCAGGTCCTCTAGCAGAGCAGCAAGCATTCTTATTAGCTGAGTCATATTTCTAGCCCTCTTTCAGTTTCTTATTGTCCCCACTTCTAGGCTTTCTAATTCTCATGCTTCAGTATTTCCTCTGTCCCTAAGAGCGCACCATAACTTCACATGAGACACTTTAGTCTATGAGTTGGATCCCTCATGAAAGTATTCTGAGTTATGTCAAGTTCCACACAGACTTTTTCCGTGAGACACTTCATCCTGAGAATAAGATAAAGAAGAGGGACATAGCTAGCCAGACTGGGTTACATCCCAGGGCAGTACAAGTACAGAGAGATGGAGGCTGTATTGACAGTGACCATCATCAATAAAATTGCAAGCACTAAGAACAGAGAAGAATAACTGGAGTCTCAGAGATGATCAGAATGGCAAGGGAACTGTATGAGCTGATGGACTAGTTTATCAAACCAAAAGAAGAAAATGAACCAAGAAACAGGATCCAAGAGGGAACTTAGCTGCTGACTTAATACTGTACCATTATGAGCTTCTTATGGTTGAGCTCAGACTGAGCACAGGATATGTTATTAAATTTTCAGCGTTAAGAAGGATAAGTCCGGGATTCCTGAGGATGAAGGTTTTGGGGTGACGGTAGACATAAATGAATATGTGCATATTTGTAGTATTTTATTTCTTTTATGTGCATGAGTGTTCATCTGACTGTATGTACCATGCCTGTGTGTGGTGCCCACAGAGGTCAGAAAATGAAACAACATACTCTGGAAGTGAACTTACAAGTGGTAGTGAGCCTGCATGTATGTGCTGGGACTCAAACCCAGGTTCTCTGCAAGAGCAACCTGTGCTCTCAACCATGGAGGCATCCCTCTAGTTCCCTACATGTACTTTAATATAGTTTCCACCAACTGTTTGCGGGTAAGAAATAAGAATATCACTACTACGATTATTTGTTTGGGGGCTGGAACAATGGCTGAGCAGTTAAGACTGCTTTCTGCTCTCGCAGAGGACTGAATTCTGTTTCCAGCGCTGAAATCAGCTGACTTGCAATGGCTGCCCCTCCACCTCCAGGGGATCAGACACCCTCCTCTGGCCTCTGTGAGTGTCTGCATTCACATGTACACACCCACACAGACACACACAATTTTTTTAAAATAAAATATATCTTTTAAACTGTGTTTTATTTTGGTTTTGGTTTCCTAAGACACGGTCTTGCTATATAGCCCAGGCTGGGCTCAAACTCAGAATCCACCCACCTCAGCCACTTCTGCTGCTCACCCAGCAAGAGACCGGAGGTATTTCTAAAAGGGGTGTTTACTATCCCATCCATTACTCTCATCTCCTTAAATCCAGAATGATTTTGATGTGACAACAATCAACAGGAGACAGTTCTCTCCAAAGTTACATATCCTATCCAATCAACTAACATCCATTTGGTTAATCTTTCCTAAATAAAACACTAACAGTGACTGGGGAGATCTTGGCTGGAAGCAGGGGAAAATGAGGCATCCATCTGAGTCAGCAGGGGACCTCAGGTCTCCACCTAAGACTGAACCATCCCAGGATGAATTTGACCTACTTCGAGAATTGATAATGCAGAGCAAATGGGCTGTTTAATGCCTAACCCCTTGTGTCCCACCTCCCATGAAGCATTTTACGGCAGCCCAGATGACTACGAGAAGGGAGAAGGTAATAACTCCTCTCCACCCCCACGACACTGCCGCCTTCCAGAAGTGGGAGATGGTTCTGAACTGGTTGGGAGTGCCTGCTGCAAGGGCCTCTGACTCTCTCCTGCCTGCGTTAGGCAATCGAGGCACACACTTCCACTGTCCTGGCAAGAAGTTCTAACCCCCACCAGAATGGAAGGAAGCCAAAGAGAGGCAAAACTTTCTTCAAACAGAAGCTCATTAGGAAAACTCTATGGGAGGGAGAGAAATAGCGTGAATGCCCTGGCACGCACAGCAGTGACTCAGTGAGAGACGAATTTCTCCTGCTGGAGGAGTTGGGTTGGAGCCCCAGGGATTTGGGTGGAGGTGAGGAAAGCTGTACTTACCAAGAACGCACAGGCCCATGTCCTGAAACACTACAATGTGCCTATAAATACCTGTGATTATTATGTGTGATTATTAGGGATTAATTTAAAAACTGTTGTTAAGTGTTGAAGATGCAAACACCAGCTACTCCGACCTGGTCCGACCTGGTCATTTCGCCTTATATAAAGAAACGTGTTCAATTAAAATAAGAACCAATTTGTAAAGTACTCTGAAACTCACGTGCTAAAATGAAATTTTTAAAAAATTGCGTGGTCCAGAATGCAAAAATAGACCCTCTCCAACTCCTTCTTCCCTTAGAAACTCTAGTTCCTTGGTCCTTGCATACCTAAAAGCCATGAAAAAGAAAATGGCCAGTAGGTGGCAGAAAGAGATAACAAGATGGAAGGCCTACCCCCTTTCACCCTCTTAGGTGGGAATTCATTTAGTTTTTAATGAATGCCAGTGGGAGAAGGGCGCCTCGTTGGTTTGTGTATTTCCAGCATCTTGTGTAGGCTGGGCACGTGGTGAGTCTATTTGCTGAGTGATTGAATGACTCAATAAACAAATAAATGAAAAACCAACTCACCTAACCTAGGGAAATCATCCTTTGAAATGGTAATATTCTTCTCATATCCTATCAGTAGCATTGGCATTATCTTAGCTTTAGCCAAAAGCTGTAGATTATTGATGTGTTCACACAAGTATGTATTGTATGTAAGCAGATCCCCCCCACCCCGTGCCTCCCGCCCTACTTTTCTTAACTCCTCTTCCCTCTTCTTAGTCCAACTCCCCTATACAGTTTCACTTCCATGTTCATATCTTACTGTGTCTCACAGTGTAGCTCTGGCTGTCCTGGAACTCACAATGTAGACCAGGCTGGCCTTGAACTCACAGAGATCTGCCTGCCTCTGCCTCCCGAGAGCTGGGATTAAAGGCAGGCAACACTACATCCAGCTAAATGATGTTTTATCCACGGATCTGTTCGAAATCTAGGAATTAGAAATGAGAAGACTTGACCTTCGTTTTTCACTTAGTATGGTCCTCTCCACTTGCACCCATTTTGCTCTAAACAACATAACTTCATTCCATTATAGGGAATGAAAAGTTGGCTCAGGGGGCACTTGTTGCTCTCACAGAGAATCCAGGTTCAATTTCCAGGGGACCTGTTGCTTTCAGGGTACCCACATGCTACACGTAATTTTTTTCAAATTCATATACATATATATGAATTTTAAATATATTTCATTACATATGTGCACCACACACACACACACACACACACACACAGCATTTCTTTATCTATTTCTCTGTTGTGGCATACCTACCTTGGTCTTAGAACTTAGACTGTGAGCAGTGTTGCAATAAGCATGATGGACAGGTGTCTGTGAAACAGGCTGCTTTGGAGCCCTTTGGGTAGATGTCAGGAGTGAGTGGCGTAGCTGGGTCACACTGGGTCTGTTTTTAGCTTTTGAGAAACTCACTGACTTCCACAGTGGCAGTGAGATTACAGTTTCACCATTGGTGTCTAGATTTACCTTTTACACAGCTGATATAACTCTGATACCAGAATCAAATAGACATAACACAATAACCAAAAGAAAGTCACAAACTAACCCCCTTGATGAACATAGACTTTTTTTTTTCAATGAGATACTTGCAAACTGCACTGAAGGTCACACCAAGATCTTTCACCGTGATCAAGTTGGCTTTATTCTGAAGAAGCGGTGGCTGGCCTAGTGAGCATTCCCGCCAGCCACGGTGAGAGCGCTTCCTCTTCTCAGTGTCCTCATCAGCACTTGCTATTTGTTTTCCTAATGACTGCCACTCTGACAGGGTAGGATAAACTCCCAATGTAGCTTTGAACTTTATTTGTTTTGTTTTGCCGTACTAAGAACTGAATTTAGAGCTCTACATGCTGGGCAAAAGTGCTCTACTTCTGACTTATATCACTAGACCTTTAAAAAACATGTTTTTACTTTTACTTTGAGACAAGGCTTTTTCGTTTCCAAAGCTGAGCTTGAGCTCCCTGGATAGCCCAGGCTGGCCTTGAATTTGCAGTTCCCGGAGAGGCCCACACTATAGTCTGGTTTCAGTGCTGATCATTATTCTTTACTTACTTAAATTTTTTCTATGTGTTTTAGACAGTTTCAGAAGTTTATTAGATAATGACAACATATATGTATGTTAATTAAAAAAGAGAAGTAAAGACTGACGGTGGCTAAAATAAGAGCTGAAACACAGGGTTTCGAAAAAATCACCATTCATAAGGAAGGCATTTTGCATTTGGAAATAAACAATTGCTCTTTGAGTAATTGTATTTATTTGAGCTGATTGAAACTTAAGGCCAGTCTATTTCAGCCAGGGGTGGTGGCCTTTGATCCCAGGACCTGGGAGCTAGAGGTAAGTCTGGTACTCAGTTTCAGGCCAGCTAAAATGACTTAAACAAACAGCTCATTTGACTGGCCCTCCTGAAAAATAGTCTGGTATAATGATATGTTTGTTTGTTTGCTTAAAAGCCTTACTTAATAACAATCGAGGTGATAAAAAGAAGAGAAGAGACAAAATGTAGTGAGGCCCTGGGTTACGCTGATGACTTTATCGTGTTTGGGATGGTCAGAGTCCTCAAGCTTTGCTTATCCAGGCACACAGAATGCTACACATGGTACCAATGAGCCTTCTGACTCACTTGTCAGGGCGACAGGTGGCCGTCTCTCCCTGTACAGCCACGGCAAGGCCTCTGCCAATGACAGAATACCATTGGATATGCTGAGTTGGTGCTGGAGAGGTGCTTTGTGTAGGAGTTGAGTTCTTTGAGGGCATCAGTGTTGTCTTAACACAGCTCCACACCCAGTTTCTGACATATATTAAGGGTTCAATAAATATTTACTGAATGTGTAGGGACCATCAAGACCGATCTCAGTGAACAATGGTACTTGAATCAGAGCCACATTCTCAGCAGAAGAATGGGAGCTCAGATCCTGGGAGCTCGTAAGAATGGGACCAGAATCAAAGAAATTAGCATCTCCCAGAGCTGGTGACACCCTTCATTGTCATGCTTATCTGAGGAACTCCTGTCCTCACCCTGTTCAACTCCAGGACACTACCCACCTTACTTATTGTGACTACATTTAACCATGTACTGAAGGAAGGCAGCTCTGACTGAAGGCCTTTAGACATTAGGGCAGATTTACTATTAGCCTCACTAAGTCTTGAGGACCACTGTATCTTTAACATCACCATGACACACATGCACACACAATAATAATAATAACAACAACAACACAATAATAAATAAATACATTGTGTGTGTGTGTGTGTGTGTGTGTGTGTGTGTGTGTGTGTAGGTAGGTATGTGCATGTAAGTACAGCTGCCCACAGAGGCCAGAGGAGTTGAGTACTCTAGAAGCTGGAGTTACACGTGGTTGTGAAACACCCCACATGGTTGCTAGGAAGGAACTCGGGTCCTCTGGAGGAGCAGTACATGCTCTTAACCACTAAGCCATCTCTCCAGACCCTAACTTTAACTTTGAAAATGATCATCCTGAATATTGACCTGGCTTAATCCCTACACTTTCATTTGTCTATTCTTTGGAGGCAGTCTCATAATTACTTACCCATGGTTCTATACTAGTTAGCTCTAGATCTTTATCACTTACTTAGATTTGCCAAATCCATCCATGCTGATAAATGCCTTGGCAACACTGGTAGGACACATTGTTTCCTTAAGCTCACCTTGAATGGGGACAGCAGCAGCCCATAGGCTGAGATCCCAGGCTGAATACAAAGGAGGGAAGCAACTGGACACCAGCATTCATCTGTCTTTGCTTCCTGGCTTTCTGTGCCATGGCTGATCAGCTCCCTCACTACCATGCCTTCCCTGCTATAACGGACTGTCCATTCAAACTCCGAGCCGAAGTAACCTTTCTCTTTATGGCGTTGCTTTGGAAAGGCATTTTGTTAGAACAGGTAGAAAAATAACTATGTACCAATTTTGTAAATAGATTTCTCTTTCGTTCCTTTTAGATGAATCAAGTAGGATATCCATCATTTAAAAGCCAGTGAAATGGCTCAGCCCGGTAAAGCTGCTTGGTCCCAAGACTGATGGTGTGAGTACATGGGTCGCACATGGTAGGAGAGAACCCGCTTCCTCCAGTTGTCCTCTTGACCCCACACATGCACCATGGCACACATGCTCTCCCAAAATAAATAGAATTTTGAAAAACCCTACCTTAAGCTTTTTTTGTATCACATTTCCATCCTCTGTATAGCTAGGAAAAGACTTAGCCCACTGCCAAGTTGTCCTGCTTCTTAAACTTCCTCACATACATATCCAGTCTGCTTCTGTTAGCACCGGCCTCTACCAAAGAGTTGTTAAACTCAGGCTAGATGTGCCAGCAGCCTGTTGTGCAGGAACCTTTGGTGGCTCCCCAGGACCCTACGAATAAACCCAAGACGCTGCAGGACTCCGCATTTGCTTTCCTTCTACCTCATCTGCTCCACTACCCTTCCACCAAGCAGGACCACCCACTATCGCTGTGTCCTGCCCTCTACCCCAGCCTCCGGCCTGCACTGCCCTCCTGCCTGCCACAGACACGACCCTACCGGTCCTTAAAGTGGCACCTTTTCCACCTTGTTTGTTTGTTTGTTTTCAATACAGGGTTTCTCTGCATAACGAACAGCAGAACCCTGGCTGTCCTAAAATTGCCTCATAGATCATGCTGGCCTTGAATTCATAGAGATGCCCCTGCCTCTCCTGGGATTAAAGACAAGCACTACCACGCCCAGCTTAAAAGCTTTTTAAACTGCCCAAAGCAGCTTTTTCTCTGCAACTTCATGCCCTCCCCCCAAAAAAATCCCACTTCTTTATTAATAAATATTTTCGGAAAAGTCACTTTTTCTTTGGGCTGCGGAGTTCCTTTAGAACCAGAGCTCTCTTCTGTGTTACACCGGATAATGACATGTTTTCACCAAACAGCTGCTAAATTGATCTAGACGAGGCATGTGCGTTTGTGAAGACACTTGATTTCTCCTCTTAATTGTTTCAAAATGTAATTCAACATCAAACTAAATGTTTCCTGTGGAATTTGCGATTTGTCTATTATGAGAATTTATGTGCTTATCAGGTTTTCTATTCTGTAATTCTCATGACTCTCCTCTGAACATAAATTCTGTAAGGCACTGAGTGCCTGAGTCTGTTTCATTAGGCAACAAAAACACTTTCAATCCAGCTGTCTTCCTTTCCTGTTCCTCTCATCTTTCTTTTTCTTCTTCTTCCTTCTCACACTCTCCTTCCTTTCTTCCTTCTCCCTTCTTCCTTTCTCCCTCCCTCCAGTCTTTCTTCCTCCTTCCCTTCCTTCCATTCCTCCTTCCCTACCTTCCTAAGTTTTTTTCTCCCTCCTTTCTTTCCCTCTTCCTTCTTCCTCTAACTTGCTCTCTCCCCCTCTTATTCCTCCCTTCCTCAGTTTCTTCTTTCCCTCTCTCCTTTCTCAGAATCCATCAGAATGCAAGCCATGACTTGGTTGTAATTATAGGTGACAAACCTAAGTCAGCTTTCCTTTACAGCCTTCTGCGGAGTCAGCAGTTGTCTCCTCTCTGGTGGTGACTGCCCCTGAGCCAGCATGAGTCACTTTATCTGTTGCCATCAAAATGGGGCACTGATAGCATCTGCCCCTCTCTCTGGTTCAAATGGTTCAAATCCTCAATGGAGCTTCTCTCCTTCCCCAAGTCACCAGCTTGGCAGGTACAATTCAGAGTACTACAAATAAATGAGTTTTGAACTCTGAGTAGCCTCTCCATGACAGAAAGAAGCCACAAAGGGAGAAAACCCAGGCAAACAAATTGGATACTGACCTCCATGCAATGGGGAAGCAGCCCAAGAGACAGGAGATAAGAATGAGGTTAAAGAAATACAAGTTAAGGAATTTACAAAAGAAACCCAAGATAACTTAATATTTGCTTACAGAAAAAATAAAAATAAAAAGGGGGGGAAGCACCATCCCTTTCACATAGTAGGCACTCAGAATTTTTTAAGTAGGGCTAGCTTTCTAAAAATTGAAAATCAGTAAGAGTAAAGCATCGCTTTGAAAGGACCAGTATAATTTTAAGACTATAGAATGAATAATTTAAGTCATTTAGCTAAAACTAAGTCCCTATCTACATGCAATTTTACATAAACGGGGTCTTTAAAAGCCTTTGGCTCTAGGTGTTTATAGCATGAGCTAATATTAAAGCTTTTGCGAATTGCAATGTTTGTTTTCAACCCCCGAATCCTGGCTTTGCAGCAAGGCAGAGTCATTCAGCTGGTTCCAGTTTCGCTGGGCTGGTTAAGAATTGGAACAAACCTGATCAACTGGATTATGAGCTTTATTGGCCAAGGGCACTGGGCAGATGTTAAGAGAGCTGCAGAGCCAAAGACTATACAGACAACTGGTCCAACACAGAACCCAGCAATGGGGTGTAGGTGGGGAATTTCATCAGAGGCACAGTCAGAGCAACGTGAGTTTGAACTGTGCCTCTCTGGTGTGGACTCTGAGCAAATGCCTGGATCCCTCCTTGATCCTTGATTCTGTTTCCCATGGCCTTGACTCCGCTTCCCTCAGATATGGCTTCTTGTGAAAAATGGTAAAATTTTCAGGAAGGATTAAATGGGAAGTGCATGACAGCATCTGACATTTAGCAAAGTGTTGTGGGTGTTTGGTTGTGGACTCATTAACAAGCAATGTGTTACCATTAGGTTTGGATAAATGGTTTCCATTCCTAGTCTTTGGGAGCAGAGGAATAATCTGCTGTTTATGTGCAGACAGAGTGGGCTCCCATTAACTCAACTCTAGTTTCAGGGTTTGTTGATGGCATATTATCTGGCATGAGTATTTTTTGCCAGACCGATACGAGCCAAGCATGGTGGCAAATGATGCCTATAATCCCAGAATCTTAGGAGGCTGATGCAGGAGGATGAAGAGTTCCAGACTCAGTAACTAACTACGCATTTAGTTCTCCATAATATAGAAGTTTAGTCATGTAACTTTTAACCTTGTAGAGTGTTTAGGACAGGCGCACGGCTGCCCCTCCCCCTCCTCAGAACTAACCTTCACACCTTTCTATCTAAGAGATAAACATGTATCTTGGCTAAACAAGATATCTGACATCTCTTCTAAAAACAGAAAGAAAAAAAAACAGCATAAATGAAAATAAAAAGACTGTTTGAGAGCAAAGGAGTAAATGAATGGTTTGTGAATCACGGAGGGTCGATATTATTTTAACATTTCCAAAGAGGCTCAGAGCAAGAGGAAACATGGCTACTTAGCTCAGTTAGGACAGAAGGGTCAAATTTTTGCTTTTGAAACCTGAACAGACTGAACAAAGCCTGCAAAATCACAAGCCCCAGCAGGGAAGAAAGACATGGTGATTAATGTCATGACGGACTGAACTAATAAATGACTAACCAGCATCCTGCAAGCACTAGAGCAAGTCTAGCGTTCTAAAGTTCACATAAAAGGATCTGTGTTCAAAGATTATGGACAGACTATGACGCTAAGAAATGCATACTTGAGGCCTCGGAGAGGACTCAGTCAGTAAAGGGACGGCCACACAAGCATGGGGATCTGAGTTCGAATCCTCACCCCCCACATGAAAGAGATGGGAGTGCTCACGGCCCCACAGCTCACAAATAATCACGCATGGCCTTTGCGTTCTCCAAACACCCCTTCCTCAGGGGTGAGCGATTTTTTTTTTTATTCAACTCTTAACTCTTCCGGAACACTCTTCACTAGTCCGTCTCTCCACACAGTATCCTTTTCCTTTTCTTCCCACCTGGTGCTTTCCTAAAACTGACCCTACCAGGGTCGTGGGTATGAGCTCAGCGTATGTAACTCCTCCCACTGGACCAGTGAATTCTTTAGGAGCCAGGCCCATCGTGTTCAAGGCGAGTGGTGTGTCCGGCACATAGCAGGAATTACATAAAAAGCTATGGCCTGCGTGATAACAGAGCATCCCCCCGGAGTCTGCCTGTCCCGTCTGCTGGGGGCTACCCTATCTGTGCACCTCAGGTATGACGCATTGCGGGTAAGTGTGATCACCTGAGAACCAGGCGGTCACAGATTCTCCTGGTAAGATTCTAGAGGAATCTTTACATTAAAAAGTAAAATGTGAAACTCCATGGGAAAAAAAAAATGGGGGGGAGGGGGATGTTAAGCAAAATGGGAACACGTGTCTTTGGGAGACAATCAAACAGTGTCATTTTCCTAAAATGGTCCTTTCATCAGAGTTTGGAATTAGCAGTGGATACAAGACCAGAGCAGGGAGTAGCTAGATTACAGGATATTTGGTATTTTGACGGTCTACACCTTATTAGTGGATAATGGAAATAAATAGTTAACAGTAAAAGCATATGTGTGAAAGAAAGCAAGACAACAGGCTTATAGCAGTGTCCCAGAGGAACAATGAAACCTCCCAATGGACCATGATAAGAGGAACGAAGATAATGAATGCTTGCTCCAAAGAGGAAACAAATAAAACGCTGTTTCCTATAAAATGAGCAGATCAATGAAAACCCCAAACAAGAAGAAATAAGACAAATGGGGGATCAAGCAGGCCTCTTTGGAACTGAAGCCAACTGGCGCCTTCACAAGAAATACAAGGCACCCCTGGGACACAAGAAAGAGTAAAGACCACGCTTCCATCGGCGTGGTGATGCGAAGGAAGGGGGTGTAAGGAAGGGGTGTGTGGGGAACACAAAGGCCTCACGTAGCTTGTCCGTGAGCCATGGGGAGCCCCTACCCTGAGGGTTGCAGACACATGCGAGCATGCTCAGCTCTTTCATGTGGAGGGGTGAGGATTCGAACTCAGATCCTCATGCTTGCTGCATGGGGGTGTGGCCTCAATATCCTTGCCCGAGACAAAGCAGAGTACCTCAGTGGGCTAACAGTGCTTTTCATTTCCTAGACGATGGAGGAGCCAGGTAAGTGGCACCTGCTGGTCATTAGACAGAATAAGAAGCCTAATTGTAAATCCTGGCTCTTGATGACCTGCCAGAAGAAAATATCTGAGTTCGCTAGAGAAGCGGCACAGTGAAGGCATACGGATTCTTGAAGATAGCTCAAGGCAGTGAGGGGATTGCACACGTGCGTGCGTGCGTGCGTGCGTGCGTGCGTGCCTGTCTGTGTATGTCTACATCTCTGAGTGTGTGTTTGTGTGTGTGTGTGTGTGTGTGTGTGTGTGAGTATATGTGTGAGGTGTGTGTGTGTCTGTGTGTGGTGTGTGTGTAATGAGTGTGAGTGTATGTGCGAGGTGTGTGTGTGTCTGTGTGTAGTGTATAGTGTATGTACGTGTGTGTATGAGTGTGTATGTCTGTGTCTGTGTGTGTATGACTGTGTGTGGGTGTCTGCATGTATATGTGTGTATATGAGTGTATGTGAGTATGTGTGTATGAGTGTGTGTCTGCATTTGTATGACTGTGTGTGGTATGTGGATGTGGATGTATGAGTGTGTGTGTGGTGTGTAGTATATGTGTGTGTGTGTGCATGCGTGTGTGTGTGCATGCGTGTGTGTGCGCCCGCGCGCTTGTGTGGTGTGTACAGGCCAGAGGTCAACAGTGTGGCTCTTCCCCAATAGCTGTCTGTGTTACTTTTGAAGTGCAGTCTCTCGCTGGACCTGGCACTTGATAATCCAGTACACTAGCAGGCCAGGGAGCGGCAGAGATCCGGCGTTGAGTTGGTGTTGGAAATGCTTGCCTGGCTTTTCCATGGTTTCAAGTCAGGTCCTCACGCTGGCACGGCAAGCACCTCACCAACTAAGCCAGCCCCAGTGATTATGTGTTGGCTTTGATGGCGTGATGCCCTAAAACCTGTTGATGGCTAGCCACTGATGGTGAAACTATAAGTGACATTTTTCCATTTCTCTCTTAGTTGTTTATATTGTCAAAAGTACATAGCAAAGCCTGTCACCCCAACACTCAGGAGGGTTGTTATGATTATCAGGGGCCATTCACAGTAACATAGAGAGACTACGTCACTCAACGCCCCGAAAGGATGTTTTTCAGGTTCAATTCCCAGAACCCACATAGCGGATCGCAAACCTCTGTTCCTCTAGCACGTGAGAAACCAGAACGGCTTCTGAAGGCACAGGGTGCACAGATACCCAGACAGGCAAAACACTCATACACAATAAATGAATTTTTTTTAATTTATCTTTAACAAACGTGTGTTTCTATCGGTGTTTCAAAAAAAAAAAAAAAAAAAAAAAGTCCTTCCCACACTCAAAAAATTCTGAATAGGAGAAGGTCTAAAAATGTAGCAGATCCAGGAAAAATCTGTAGCCATCAATTAACTCACTGCTGAGATGATCTCTAGGGAATGGGATTATTCAGGGAGCACAGAATCTAGACCCTAAATGAGCAGTCATAGGGTGGAGGGGATCTTGGCATAGTTCCAGTAACAGAAGGTTTGAAAGCCTCTTGCCCCCAGGCAGGGGTGGACCTTGTGTCGCTGGTGTCCCTCCTAATGATCGCTGGTATGTAAGCAAGTTTGATTAGGAAATTTTATTTAAATTGACTCATTGACACCGCATCATTACCAAGTCCTTGGTTGAGAGGAATAGCAACTGACTCAGCTAACTCAAAGGTTTTGAAAGTAGGCTTATTTTTAAGGACCCTAGAACTCGTGAAAGGGCCATTGACCACAGCCTCGTGGGAGCTGAGGACAGGAATTGGTAAGCTGTCAGTGGGAGGCCACGCTCCATAAATCCCAGGGCTGCGTGGCCTCTCTGTGTTGCTCTGTTCTGAATATCTACCCCATTCTTATCTCTGCAGACCAGATCCCTTCATTTATTCGCAATTCCTGCTCTCCTGTCGTTCTGGCTGTTTTTCTCGGCCATAAAGCGGCTCCGGGCCTGATGTGCCATGACTGATAGGCTCCTGCCGCTAAGCTGACGCTCACAGAGCTCGCTTCACGGTCCACATCCGGTCCAAGGGAACGGCCTAATAGACTCATGTCAGGTGAGGCGTGTACTGTTCTTCGAGCTGCCCTAGAGGACAGCCCAGGATCCGTTGTGTCAATGCTCTCCCAGCTTCAACAAGGGTCCTCGGGGCAAATCCCAGAGAAAGGGACTTAGTGTTACCATCCAAATGTACAGACCACTATTTATTCAGCGCTCTTGGATGAATCTGTCTTCATTCTCTCCCCACATCTCTTTCCTATGTGCAATAGCCGGCTTTCCCCCAGCTAAAACACAAGCAGCTGCAGTGCTGTGATTAATGAAATGACCTTGAGATAGGCTTTCGCAGGAATTGATTTAGATTAATTTCCTCTACACTTGATCTTAGCCAAAAGGCCTCTGAGAAGCAATTGGATTAATATTCTCTAAAGATATTGTTTTCTCACGTAGACAAATTGGTTTTGAGGGGTTTTGGTTTTGGTTTTGGTTTTGATGGGGCCTCCTGTATTCCAGGTTGGCCTGGTACTTACTTCGTAGCTAAGATCACCTTGAATTATTGATCCTCCTACCTCCATCTCCCAAGCAGTAGAATTACAGACTGGCCTTACAATGCCCAGCCCTACAAACTGTTTCCTAGTGTGGCTTTCTAAATCCCAAAGATAGAAGGGGAATATCAAAGATCACTTTCTTGGGGCTAAATAAGAGTAATGGTGAATGTTCACCTGATGGCTTTCTTCAGGCTAGACACTACTCTGAGGTTCCACAAGGGCGGCCAGTGTAGCTCACCTGTAGTGCGTATGGAAGGGCAGAGGTCCAACTCCCAGCACAAAATGAATATAGCTGGTGGAAAGAGAAGGAAGGTGGAGAAAATATGTTCTCTTTCAGGCTTGACTTAGAAAATGTCACGTACCACTTCTGCTCATACTCCGCAGACCAGAACCAGAACGAGAGAGAAGAGCACATAGGGATAAGAGAAGTAGGGCAACAGAGCCTGAGTGTGGGCTTCTGGTAGCAACTCTATTCTCTAACGGAAAACTCAGAAAGTGCGGCTGTTTAGTAGGAGAAGATAAGGAAAAGGGGGCTTGAGAGAAGGGTCTGAAGTTAAGAGTGCTAACCACACTTGCAGAGCCCCGATTTTGGTTCTCTGTACCATGCTGGGCAGCTTACCACCACCTGTAACTCCAGTTCCAGGGGAATCTATCACCTCTGGCCTCTGAAGGGCACCTGAACTCCCGTGCACATAGCCACATGAAGACTCTTACGGTTCCTTCTCGTTCTCTGGCTCATTCCGTCTTCACCTGTGTCTAGTTTGTTCTCGCTTCAACCTCTCTCTGTAAAACTCTCTTGGTAAAAACTGCCTCTGAATTTCATGAACTGAATTCTACTGCACTGCTTCTCAACTCCCTGATTCTACCAAACTGCCTGAACAGCACTGACTAGAACTCAGACATCTGCATGCCCCTGTCTCCTCAGTGCTGGATTAAAGTCCTGTACTACCACACCTGAAACTTGCTCTTTACCAAGATGGCCTTGAACTCAAGGGATTTGCTTTCTTCTTTCTCCTGCGATTAAAGATGTGTCTGTTTTCCAGACAGAAAAGCCATATTAAAAGTCCTTGGTATATCATAATACAATATTGGGCTTTTGTTGTAACAAAAAGAAATCTGACAAAAACTTGAGGAAGGAAGCTTTTACTTTGTCTCATGGTTTCAAGCTCAAATATGAAGATTGTTGAGGTTCAGTTATTGGAGGGTTGAGTGGTCAACAGTGAGATGAGAAAAAAGGCAAAACTATCAGGCTTTAATGAAACATCACAACTGTTCTCAGAATGATGCAAAGAAGAACTCAGACAGAGAGGTTTCAGTCCAGGGAAGGCTGGCCTGTGGGGGCAACCAGGGCAAGTCCTTTGGAGGAGATGTTTACAGGGGTTGAAGAGATGGCTCAGAGGTTAAGAGTACCTGCTGCGCTTACAGAGGACCTAGGTTTGATTCCCAGCACCCACACAGTTAATCAGGACTGTAACTCTTCTTCCAGGGGATCTGATGTCCTCTTCTGGCCCCTGTGGGCACTGCACACATGTAGGACACAGACCTACATGCAGGCAAAACACCCATACACATGAAGTCCAAATAAAACAAGACAACAAGACGTCTACAGAAGATTTCACAATTAGGCAAGATGTAAAGCCATCCCTCGTACCCAGGGATTTTAGATAAAAGCCTGGGTTCTGGAAGTCTCAGCAAGCTTGGCATGGCCACCCATCCAGACCCACCAATTAAGGAAACGAACAATGATAAAAAAAAAAATGGGGAGATTTAGTCAGTGTAGCCACAGCACTAATAGGACAAATAAATGATTCTAGTTACCCCCAAACTGTCTTTGGGGTACAGGCGCAAGTATTGGGCTTCAATGAGGGAAGACAGGAGGGGAGGAGAGCCAAGAATAATCAAGCCGTCCTGACTAGGTGTGGCCTCCTTGATCATTGTCTCAGCTCTAGTCCTGGAAAGGTGGTCTGAAGAAGCCTTAATTGCTCCAGGGGGCAAGCTGGTCCCCAGGAGATGATGGTGTCTTCCCTGGAGTACAATGGCCCTCGTGTCAGGTGGGGGTGGGTCCTAGAATCCAAGACAATTTAAGAAGGAAGGTTAAGGAGATAACTCATCCTGCACCTTTAGCTGAAGCAGCAGAGGTAGACAGACAAAACAAAGGCAGAAATATGTGTCCGTCCCGCTTTTGGTCAGCAGGCGCCAGTCGGTTTAGTAAGAGCAGCTTCTACGCTCCTGTTCACTTTGGCGCTCTTGCCATTTTACACAGCTCCAGCCACTGTTCATTTTTAGCATCTGCTTCTTTGCCTGAGGATTCTGAGCCTTAAGTGTTTGTAAATTACTAGGACACAGAGCCCAAGTGTCCTCGTCCATCTATTCTCTGTTGCTATAACAATCATCGACACTAGAGCTTTATTAGAGAGAGATTTGATTCGCTCCGTTCTGGAGGCTGACCATCCCAGACTGAGTGGTCCCCTTGTTCGGCCTTTGCTGAAGCCCTTTCTGCTACAGTGCAGCAGGGCAGAGGCATCATGATGTGAAGAAGGAATTACACTGTCACAGAGAAAGTGCAGAGACATGAGGAGATGGGCTTATTCTTTTTATAACAACTTGCTGTCAAGGTTACAAACAGGAGTTCCACAAAATTGCACTAATCCTTTCAAATCCCTCCGAGCCCCAACTATCTCCCACCTCTGAAGATTCCGACACCTCAACACTGCTGTGATGGGGATCCCAGCAGATGGCCCTCTGGGAGACATGCTTAAAGCCGATCCAAACGTGCAAGACAGAAGCTGGCTTCCAAAAAAGGAAACATAAGAGAAGGTTTCTACTCTGAAGGAATGACCTAGCCAAGAGACTCAGCTTCACATCCCAGGGTCACCCTCGAAAGGTACGCTTCCAGCAGACTCGTGGATCAGGCCCGGAGCAAAACATTCAGGCAGTTGAATCCGGAGGCGGGAAAGAATGCACACCTCCTCCTAGCCGGAACTCAAGGGTCATGAAATTTCACACTTGTAAATAATGTAAAAATCCCACCCTGGAGTGACAGAAATGACTCTGTGGCTCAGAGTAATAACTGGTGGGCGAGGATGAGGACCTGAGGTCAGATCCAAAGCAGCCCGCTAAGAAGTTGGGCACAGACTCTTACACACCTGTAACACACCAGTACTGTGAGGGACAGAGATAAAAGATCACCACAGCTTGGGTTTGGCTCTGGAGTTAGTGAGAGACCCTGTCTCAGGGGGAAAGGCAGAGAGGGATAGAGCAGGGTACCCCATATCTTTCTCTAGCCTCTAAACAGAAGGACCTGAACACACAAATACCATCTCATCTAACTTGCCGCTTAGGATCAGATCTGACCCATAGGTGACCTGTGTTTTGATTCATAATTTTAAGTGTTAACCTTCAAAATTAGAAGAGTTTACTTACATCATTTTATTTTAGAGACAAGGCTGGCCTTGAGCTCACAATCCTCTTACCTCAGTTTCACACATGCTGGGATGCCAAGGTCAGCTATCATTTTCCTCAGGCTTTTCAACTAAAAGTCAGGATGGAGCAGGCTTCTGCCCTTTCCCTCAGTGGCAGTTTTGTCTTTCCTGGTGCAGAACTATTCACATTTCTTTTTCTTTTTTTTTAAATCAGGCCTTGATAACTGCTGAAAATTGGACAGTCTGTCTGCCCTGGGTGCCCAGCATGTCCCTGTGGCAGTAACCAGAGCTGAGCGGGGGAGGTGTGGGTGGGGGGAATGCTCTTTGAATACTGCTTTGTGCTTGAATTTTCCCACAGTCCCTGGCTGGCCTGCTTCAGCTCATCCACCTAAGACGCCTGGACTCTGCCTTTGAGTTTCCATCCAGGGCTGGGCCAAGCTGTTCATTTTCACAGATAAGACCAAGATGCCCAGAGAGTCGGGGACTTGTCCGTCTGTGCCACTGTTCCTAACGTAGGCAGGGCTTGGTGCTAATTCTGCCCGGTCCGTCCTTCCTCCGCCTCATACCTTTTCCCTTAAATGGCGAGATTAACGTAGCAAAGGAAATTAATTTGGAGCATAAGCATGCACTCTGAGGAAATTATGTGGACAGCAGGAAAAGGCAAAGGTGATAGAGCTGGCAGAGTGATTTAGAGGCGGACTCGGGAGACTTGGGTGGAAGTTACTAATGAGAGGAAGCGGAAGGAAGACCGGGGTTGCCTGCAATGAGAACAAACGAGAAGAGCGCACGAGAAGAGCTGAGGTCACATGAGGAGAAAGAATTAAGCCCTGAGGTTTTCTGCTCCTAGGGAGAGATGATGGGGACCGCTGACAGACACTGGCAAAAATAAACTTCAGATAATAACATAAAAATGGATCCGGAAAAAATTTCTTTTTTCAGATTTATTTATGGGGGGAGGGCAGGGGGGAGAAATGAGTAGAAAAATAGAAAAAGGACTGGAGAGATGGCTTAACGGTGATGTTCTCTGCACAGTCACAAGGACCCAGGCAACCAGCCAGGCATCATCTTGACCTGTAGCTCAGAGTGAGACAGAAAGATCACTGGAACTTCCTGATTCCCAACCTAGCTGAGAAAACACAAGCCCCTGGGTCAGGAAGAGCTCCTGACTCAAAGGAGTGGGTGAAGAGCGGTATAGAACACCAGAATCCCTGTTTGTCTTCTCTTATAGAGGGCCTGGAGAAATGGCTCGGAGATTAAGGGCACTTGCTGCTCTCCCAGAGGCCCTGAGTTCACTTCCCAGCATCCACATCAGGGGATCACAACTGCCTGCAACGCCAGCTACGTGATATCTGACCCCTGTTCTGACTTCTCAGGGCATCTTTGCAGGCACACAATTGCACATTAAGGAGAGAAAGCTTCTCGGGACTGCCTGAGAAGTTACTAATGAATGAAATTACCCACTGAAAGAATAAAACCTCCACAAATTAAAATTAAAGATGGAAGCTGAAATGCAAGCAAACCTACTACAATTTGGACATAAAATGACCCCTCTCCCCAAAAGGCTGATGTATAGGAGGCTGGGTCCGAAGCTGGTGGTGCTACTGGGAAATTCTGGAAATCTCAGGAGGTAGAACCTGGCTGGAAGAAGGAGGTCACTGGAAGGGTGTCCTTGGTCTCCATCTTGTCCTGCCTCCTTCCTGACCATCATGGGATAATTCCTCTTCTTTTAGTCCTCAGTAACCCTTGCTTTTCTTCTCCCTCCTCCTCTTCCCCCTTTTTCTTTTTAAAAGATTTACTTTTACTTTTTAACTATCTGTGTGTGTGTGTGTGTGTGTGTGTGTGTGTGTGTGTGTGTGTGTGTGGAGGTAGGAGGTAAGTGCTCTTGAGTACAGGTGCTCTGGAGAGCCAAGGCGCTAGATCGCCCCTGGGGCTGGAGTTAGAGCCCCTTGGAAGCCACCCACTGTGCGTTCTGGTCCTCTGAAAGAGCGGGGTGCTGTTAACCGCCAAGCCACCTCTTCGGTCCCCTTCTTCCCAGGACGCTCAGCCTTCCCCCAGCTCAGGAACAATGGAGCCCACGGGCCTCTGAAAGCATGCACCAAAATAAATCCCTCTTCCTCGTAGTGATCTATTCTGTCAGGTACGAGATCGCAAAGAGGCTAAGTCTCACACAATACCAGAATAACGCTACCTGAAAACACACCTCTGTGGCACAAAAGTGGAACATTTTGAATGAATGACAATTAACAACCGGAAGGGATAGTAAAACCGGTCGGAAGGAATCACCTTACTGCCTAAAAATAGAATAGGAAGCTCTTTCGTTTTTGTGAAGGAGATGCACATTCAGGACATCACACCTTTAAAGGAAGAGACGCTCTGCAGGCAATTCACATCACCTCGGAAGCCCCATCTGCATAACAAGACAACCCCACCCGCCTCAGGCCCTCTTCCAAGGCCTCCCGGGTACTGCACAGAGCCACTTTCCCCTCCTCTAGTTTAAGACGCTGCACAAGCCTTCATCCCCGGGTGCCTCCTTTTTTTTTTTTTTTTTTTTTTTTTTTTTTCTTTGGGAAACCCTTCCAAGTACCAGGCACATAATTAAACTGTTACTCTCTTATCAGTCTGTCTTTTGTTAGTTTGGTTTCCAGAGTCCAGGTCGGAACACCTGGAAAGAAAGACCGGGAACTGCTAGGGGCCATCTAGGACATCTGATTGGCTGCAGAGGCAAAAGTTGAAGTCTGGGTCCAAAGGGCAAGGCAGTAGAAGGTGTTACGTCCGCGTGCAGGCAACTCAACTGGCTTGCCCTCGGGGGCCTTTGGGGTCCTGACAACGTCCTATGTCATCACCTGTGCCAGGTGCGTGCCTGCTACCCACCGTCCTCAAGCCCACTCCCTCGGTCTCTCTTCTCTCTGTCTCTCTCTGAGGCGACCCCCTTCCTTCTCTCCCTCCTCCCTCTTTCCACAATAAACTACCTTCCTTATACCAAATATGTTGCGGCAGATTCTTAATCGTTATTATAACAGAAGGCACACATTCTTACTGAAGTCAGCGTCCTGGATTTCTGTCTGGACAGTCCAGGTGGGTAGGCATGCTATGTCTTTTTTCCTTCCAAATTCCATTCGAAGGAAAACATTTGTAAAACTTGGTTGTTTGCGAATCCTGGATGTGGTGGTGAGTGTTTACTGAACACTGATCCATACTCTCCCAGAAGGCCCTTGTTTTCCTTTGCTCCTGTTTTCTCTACCTTTTTTTTTTTTTTTTTTTTTAAATAATGATCAGAATAATCATGAGTTAGAATGCAGACATAGTCCAAAGCCTGTTCAAGCTAACCGCACAGACCGGGGATTTTATGATTTAGGACCTTGACATGGCGTGTCTATTTAAACTGTATTTGCTCCGGGACACCAGTTAAAACACACACGCGAATTTTTTTTTTTTTTTAATTCTTTTGTTGTGGCAGTTTGGCTCCGTAACCATCACAGTCTCTTGTAACCAGTCCAGTTTCTGCTGGCTGAGCAGACGTGGGTTGTCACACATCAGGTGGTGAGCGAGGCTGCCCAGGCACCCAAGATACAGAGTGCTCAGGTAGCATTTCCTTTGTCTAACTGTGACAGCTGCCACTGGACTTTGCCTTAATAAGGAGCTCTGCCCACAAGGGACCTTTGTTGTCTCTGCTTTTGTTGCCATGTTTGTGCTGGAAACAGTCCCACCCCAGTGCCAGTTACTCTGGGATCTGAAGCTCTCTGACTTCTTGTGGCCATAAAGGCCTTTGCTCCCTATTTTACTTCATTTTTATTTAACCAATTTTAATTATTTTTTAACAATTGTACGCATGCATACTTTGCATTCTGATCCCTCTCACCTCTTTCCCACTCCCATCCACTCTCTCCCTTCCCCACAAATCTCTCCTCTCTCTCTCTCTCTCTCTCTCTCTCTCTCTCTCTCTCTCTCAAATTCAGATCTTTTTATTTTTTTGTGACCTACCCAAATTAACTAGGGCATCTGTGTAAGTGCGGGTTCAGAACTATCCATGGGAGCCTGGTGGGCTGGTACAGAACTAGAGACAATGATTCCTGCTCTCTCACAATCTCTGGATAGCCAGCAAGTCACAGCCCCCTCCCCCGCAACTTCCTTGACCATTGATAGGGTTGGTCCCGTGGGCCCTGGCAGGTAACAATTAGTGGTTACAATAGCTGTGTTGAGTCTAGTGAATCACATTCCCTAGCCCTTTACCCCCTCTTCTAGCTTTTAAGCACCCCCCGACCCTCTCTGCTAAAATATTCCCCGTGAAAAAATTGAACAACTGACTTCCTTAAGACTAGGCCTACATCTGCATCGCCACCAGCAATAATCTTCGCATTTGCTGCTGTTGCTTGTAAGAGAAGGTTCTGTGATGAAGACTGGGAACTGCTTTTGTGTACCAGGACGAGTACAGCTGCTTAGAAGGCAGTTTGCTGCTATGTCAATTTAATTAACCGTTAGAACTCAGCTTCCCATCTGAACGGTTATGGCGCATGCCTTTAAACCCAGCACTGTGGAGGCAGAGGCAGGCAGGTCTCTGAGTTCCAGGCCAACCTGGCCTACAGGGTGAGTTCCAGGACAGCAAGGGCGACAAGGCCAAACAGTGTCTCAAACAACAATCAAACAAACGAACAAAAACTCAGCTTTCCTCAGGCCTGGCTCCCCAGGCCTGCCTGAACGTTTCCACCCAGTGTTCCTGTCTTTCTTTTTTTCTGTTCTACTATTTCACCTTCCTTAAGGTAACCCCTCTCCTCATTCACTCCCTCCTTTCCCGGCTTGCACAGGTATTCCATGATAGACACAGCATCCTTAAGACTTGAAGCTGTCTTTGAGATTCAGATTACATCGATTAGAATAATCTTTCCAATTCTCTCCACTTACTGTTTTTGTTTGTTTTGAGACAAGGTCTGACATGGCCCACAAAGGCCTCAGAGTCACTACATAGCTGAGGATGACTATGAACTTCTGGTCTTCCTGCCTCCACTGTCAAGTAAGTACTGGAATTACAGGCATGTACCTTCACAGCCAAGCATGTGTCTTTGACAGTGAGTCTGGGTCTGGGGAAAGGGGAAGCTTCCTTTGCATTTTTGGGGGGACCATCACTAAGACCCCGGGCTGACAATGGAAAGGCTTTATTGGCTTACAATGGCCCTACAACAGTTTAACTTTCAGAAATTTGGACATCTAAATCCAAAAACATTTTTTCCAAACACACTTTCCTCACCTTAAAACAAACTTCCTGCTGGCATCTGTGAGAAAATATATTTAAAGAAAAAAAACTTATATTTTCTTTTTTTTTTTTTTGTAAAAAAACTTAATTAAGGGCCTAAAGTGATGCCTTCACAGTTAAAAGCATGGTCTGCCTTTGCAGAGGACCCAGGTTCAAGTCCCAGTGCCTGCATCACTCACATTCCTAGGGGACTCACGGTTCTACTCTGGCCCACCTCAGTATTGCATGCATGTGATGGACATACACATGCAGGCAAAACATGTACATACATAAAATACAATTTTTTTAAAAACTGAAGTGAAAAAAAATCATAAAATTCTTTTTGACAGATATTGATAAAACATTCAGGCATTATTGAGGGAGGTGAGCCAAAAACACAATTTGGAGCCAAATACTTCATAGAAATCAGTAAGTTTTTGATTGTATATGACTTAAATGGATAAATTTTTTAATGCAGGCTATGGATTTTTGTTTCAGTATGCCATCATTGTTTACATATTTTGCATACCTATGCTTACATAACTTATGTTTTGATTTTCTTTTATCTCTAGAGGATAGTTCCAAAATTCTTAAAGAGAGTTCTGGGAGTTGATTCAGACAGAAAAAAAAAAAAAAAGTTTATGTAAATTAAGTATTTCTAAAACTGAAAAATATGGTGGTTAACTCCCTACCTACAATATTTTGTTATATTCATATGTTCTTTGACAATTTTTAGTAAGTAAACACATTTTAGTATTGTTCTTTAAGTAAAAATATGTAATGCAGATATAAAATTCTCTCACCTGAATTTACCAGTGAAATGAGCTTTTGTTATTCTATTTGATTTTTAAAACTATAAAATGATAATTCAATATAAGAACAAAATATACAATAACCATGAATTGCTTGATGTATGTAACGGTTAAAAAAAAAAAGTAGAGTAACACCTTCAGCCTTTAGGTTCCTTGTTTCTGTAATGCTTACAACTAATTTCCTATGCTACGTGTTATCTTTATCACTTTTTCACAAAAATTTTATTTATTTATTTGTTTGTTTGTTTATTTATTTTTCAAGACAGGGTTTCTCTGTGTAGGCCTGAGTGTCCTGGAACTTGCCCTATAGAACAGGCTGGCCTTGAACTCAGAAATCTGATTGCCTCTGCCTCCAAAGTTCTGGGGTTAAAGGTCTGCCAATCGACTTTATTTTTAATTATGTGTGACCCTGTGGGGTTATGCGCACATGAGCACATGGCCCACAAAGGCCAAAAGAGTGTATCAGAACCCATGGAGCTACAGTTGCCGGCAATGGTGAAGCGACCTCGTGTGGGTGCTGGGAACCAAAGCCAGGTCCTCTGGAAGAGCAGTCTGCGCTCTTAACTGCTGAGGCCTGTCAGTATAAAAAGAGGTAAGGCTGTGGCTTGGACCTTACATGCCCTGCGAAGGGCGTGTGCTGAAGGCCTGTGGTGCTACTGAGGACATAGTGAGGACTGATGGTCAGATTCCCTCTCTCTTTTCTTTTTCTCTCTCTGTGTGTATGTGTGTCTCCTTTCTAGATATTATAAGGTGAATAAACTTCTTCTACCCCATATTTCCCCCATGATATATTCTGCTACCACAGACCACGAAAAAGGGGACCATACATCCAAGGACTGAAAACTGAAGCCGGAAGCCAAAATGAATCTTCCCTCCCTGTAATTTATCATAGGTATTTTGTCAGAGAATCAGAAATCTAACACTTATTTATTCATTACTTAATTTTGCTTTACAACAAGCATGTGACCTTAAAACCGTTACTGTCCTTACTTGCTTCTAAGTCATTAGGTACTCAAGGATGATGTTGAATTTCTAATCCTCTTGCCTGCATTCCTTGGTTCTGGGATGGCAAGCGTGGCTCTCCGCACTTGGTTTCTGTGGTGCTGGGGTGTCCAATCCGAGCTTCACGCTTGTCAGGCAAGTGGCCACCCGTGGAGCCACATTCCAGGCCCTGCATGTTGATGTTTTGAGATAGGGTCTCCCTCTGTAGCCCAGGCTGGCCTTGAATTTCTGAGAATCTTCCTGCCTCGGTCTCCTGAGTGCTGGGATTACAGGTGTATGTCAGCACATCCAATGGACAGCAAGCCTTCTCTCTCTCTCTCCTCTCTCTCTCTCCCTGGGTTTGCTCTTTCACCTTAGAAAACAAATATTAAACTAGTCAGGCATTTGATAGGCTAAGTTACGAGGGAAGCAACTATCAGTTCAAAAGTAATGCTTGCCAGTCATGGGGACATACTTCTATAATCCAAGCACCAATAAGGTGGATACGAAGGGTAATAAATGAGTTTCACACTACCCTACTAAGCCCTGCCTCAGGAACAGCACACCATCACAAGAAAAAGCGATGCTTTTCTGTCACGTCTGCACAAATACAGGCTATTAGTACAGGTGAGTTCAAAATTAATGTCTCAGTCTTTTTTACCCATGATCTGTCCTGGTAGAATGTTTTTATTAGTGAGTGGAGTCACTACTTTAAGATGGCTTCTGTCACAGAAATAACCAATTTTCCTTGTTAATTGTGCTGCAATAAACTCTCTTTGGATCTTAATTGTGGCTATTTTTCAAGTCCTCCGTCACTGACTGGCAGGTACTGTCTTACTCTGATTCCTCTCAGAAAGCTTTGGCAGGCAGCTGCAGTGAGCGAGCTTCATCCTCAGTCTGACTCATGAGGAAGACTCTCCCAAGCACGCCGATGCAGATGCACGTGCATCGGATGCATCATGCGGCTTTCCGAAATTCTAACGGAGAAACTGACGGATGCGTAGATCTGTCCCTGAGTAAACTGACGAGAACTGCGGGGGTTTGTATCAACTGACAGGCTCTAGAATCACCCTAGAGACAAATCTAGATTCGATTAACTGAGATGGGAAGACCCACCCCAAATACAGGCGGTATGGTGCCGTCGGTGGAGTCCCAGGAGGAATGGTCAGTTGAAAGTGAGTTGACACCCGCTGCTTCTGGACAGCAGGGGCAAGGCAACCAGCGCGTCACAGTCCTGACACCATGCCCGCCCTGCCCCAGTGGATGTGCCCTCAAACTGGGAGCAGCGCGAGCACTTCCCTCCTCCAGCTGCTTTTGTGAAGCATCTAACCGCAGCAGTAATAAAAGCAACTGCAAGAACAGTTCTAACTCTTCCCACCCATCTACTTGAACGTTGTAAATGCTGCATTTTCTACGTCTGAGGAGCCTGTTGCCCCTTTGCTCTTCAGCAATCTATCATCAGAGTAAATTGATAGAATATGTCTTCTCTTCCTTCTCCTTCTGCTCCTCCTCCTCCACTGCTGCTGCCACTGCTGCTGCTGCTGCTGCTTTATTCAAAGTCCCAAAAAGACCAACTGATGAGACAACTCTGCAGATAAAGGTTCCTGCTGCAGAGTCTAACAGCTGAGCCCAATCTCCAGGACCGACATGGTGAAAGGAGAGAACAGCTCCCAAAAGTTGGTGTGTTTGATTTGTTTTCTGAAGTTTTTCTCTGACCTCCATATGTATGTTATGGCACATGCCCTCACACATATACATGTACATGCAAGCACATTCAAGCTCTCTCTCTCCACACACACACACACACACACACACACACACATAAATAAATACATGTTTTTAAAATGCCAGGAAACTTAAAAGAGCTTAAATTGATGTTTGATGTTTCACCTCTATCGTAACAGCACTTGGAAAACTGAGGCAAGTGGATTGCTACAGGTTCAAGGCCAGCCAGAGTGACAGCAAGACCCTGCTCTAGGAAATTAAAAAACAAAAGAAAACCCCACCAACTTATCAATCACTGTTTTTGTATTTGTCAGTAATCAGGCCAAGCAAATATAATTTTTTCTGTATCTCTGGCAGAAATGGCGTTTATGCTTCTGTCATATTTTGTATTTATGTCTTAGGGTTCCTATTAAACATCAGGACCAAAATCAACTTGGGGATGAAAGGGTTTATTTCACCTAACTCATCTCGGTCGTGTTCTACCACAAAAGGAAGTCAAGGCAGGAATCTAGAGACAGGAACCGAAGCAGAGGCCGTGAAGGAATGACACCTATTGGCTTACTCATCATGGCTTACTCAACCCGATTCCTTATAGCTTTCAGGACCACCAGCCTAGGGTGGCACTGCCCGCAATGTGCTGGCCCCTCCCACATCAGTCATCAGTCAAGAAGATGCCCCACAGGCTTGCCCACAGGTCAATCTAGTGGGAACATAGTCTCAATCGTGGTTTCCTCTTCCAAACAGACTCTTAACTTTTGTCAAGTTGACATAAAAGTAACCAGCATAGTTACCATGCTAAACAATAGCATACCTGTGCATTTGTCAGATTTTAGACACATTTGCTTTTTTTGTTTTTAAACTTCCTTGTAGATTGAGTCCTGTCATTTTTTAAAATGTTTTTATGGTAATTGATATTTGCAAATTTTCTCTCATCTTCATGATTTGGCACACCTGAGAACAAAAACCTGATTGCCTGGGTCTGTATTGGCATAATCTTAAAAATGAAAATCCTGGCAAGATGAAACTGGACCCTTCTGTGCACTGCCCAAGAAATAACCATGACGGTGACACTATCTGCCATTGCCAAATATGCTTAAACTACAAACCAGGAAATCTGTTGGCTTGCCACTCCCTGTCCTGTGTTCACCTTCTGAAGATGCTTTATTTCCAATGTCAAGAAATCATCTAACTGATGCCCTCGGGATTCAAAAACTAGATGTAAAATCTTGAGTGTGTTTGTTTGTGTATGAGAGAGAGAGAGAGACCACAGAAATGTGTCTGGACTGGCTAGCACAGTGAAGCACTCAGCATAGGTGGGTACCCTGCACCCACTTGGGAGACCATCAGCCAAATGAGACACTGCTGTTTAGGTGCCCAGCTAATTGCCTCGTGATTCAACAGGAGGAGCAAGGAGCTTACGTTTGACCTTTTCTACCTACTCACCTTCATCCTGACTTTGGTTTTGCCCCTTTGGGATGGCACACGGTGTAACAATTAACCTGAAGCGTTCTCTCTCTCTCTCTCTCTCTCTGTGAATACCACCCCAGATCTTTTTGTTTGTTACTTTTAATTTTTTATCGCTTTCCCTCATTTACTTGTGTACATGTGAACATGTGAGCAGATGCATGAATGCCACAGAGGACATGTGGAGGTCAAAGGACAACTTTCAGGAATTGGTTTTCTCCTTCCGCCAAGTGAATCCAACTCATCTCTCTCAGCAGCAAACACTTTTACCCAATGAGTCATCTTGCTGACTGTTGGTGGTAGTGGTTGGTTGATTGGTTTTAAGATAAGGTCCAGTGTAACCCATAAATATGTAGTTGGGGCTGACCTTGAACTCCTGACAAGCTCCCACTTGCCTCCAAATTTTAGGTTTTGTGACCACATGCTTGGCTGCCATCCAGCTCCAGTTTAGCTCTTAGCATATGAAACTTTTTGGAAGGGAGAGAGAAAGCTTCAAAGGAAGCAGTGTCAGGTAGTGGTGAAGGGTTCCAGAATATGCCATCCTAAAATATACCTCCTTAGAATAAGGATTTATCCATGCGAACACTAATTAAGAACTCGAAAGTGATCGAAACAACATGTCACCCTACAGCTGCCCCTGGATCCGACCACCTCTTTGGCTCCTTTGTTGTGTTATGGTACAGCTATCAGACCCCATTAATGCATTGATACCATGCTTTTTAAACACTTTAGGCACCAGAATCACAAGACAAATAAGCCACATTACTTTATAAAGTAACCTCAGGTTGCTGGGTGCAGTGGTGTGTGCCTGTAATCCCAGCACTCATGGAGGAAGAGGCAGGTGGGTCTCTTATGAGTTTGAGGACAGCCAAGACTACACAGAGAAACCTTGTCTCAAAAAACATAGATAGATAGATAGATAGATAGATAGATAGATAGATAGATAGATAGATATAGAGTAACCTTGGGTATCTGTTATATCAATAGAAAATGGACCAAGAGCTGGGTATGATGGCATATGCCTGTATTCTAAGCACTAGGGAAGTGGAGGCAGAAATATCTTGAATTCAAGGCCATTCTGAGCTATGTGAGACTGTCTTAAAAAAAATAAAGACAGTTCTCTGATGGACAAAGACAATATATAATTCTTAATCATATGACCACTACATCTTTGAGTGTCTTCTTTTTTGATAAAGCCTCTCATAAGTACGTAATTAAGATATCTTTTCTCTTGTTGTCCTGATTCTTGTCTGTTTAATGTAATTTTCAGAGTCCTAAGAGAGGAATCTAAGAAAGTATCCTGGCTAGTTTCATGTCTGCTTAACACAGGCTAGTGTCATTTGAGGGAGGGAACTTCATTTAAGAAACATGCCTCCTTAAGATCAGGCTATAGGCAGGCCTGTGGAGTGTTTTCTTAATTGGTGAATAATAATGGAGAGCCCAGCTCACTGTAGGTAGGGAAGTCCCTGCACTGGTGGTCCTGGGTTCTATAAGAAAGCAGGCTGAGCAAACCATGAGCAGCAAGCCAGTAAGCAGCACTCTTCCATGGCCTCTACATCAGCCTCTACCTCCAGACTCCTGTTCCTGCCCTGACCCCCTGATGAACTGTAATGTGGACATAGCAGCCAAGTTAACCTTTTCCTCCCCAAACTGGTCATGGTGTTCGTCACAGCAATACAAACACTAAGAGAGTAAAAGGAAAATTTTATCATCCTTTCTACCAAACCCAAATGCCAAAACTGAGGAATGTAGCTGTCTACAGCCTAAACCAGCACTCTTCTGGAAATAAAACACAGGCAGACTTCAACCGAGGCTCCTTTTCCCTGAGAAGATCTGGGGCCTGGAAGTCCAGCATAACAATAAGACTATGCCTCAAGTTACTGTATAACCCTACTGTCTAGAAGCACAGGAGAAGCAACAGAATGATATTTGAGATTTGAGCCAGTGCCAAAAGAACACTGAGAGTCCTTGTGGACAGAGGCAAGCTTTAAGAGGAACAATAATAGGACAGGTGTACAGCTAGCACATGAAAGGTCAGAAGATGGGGTGCTTGTCTTGGCACTGGGCTGGGTTACTTTGGAACAAACACTTTGGTTCTCTAAGCCTTTATTTCCTCAGTGGCAAAGAGACCTGGACTGATTCCCGCAGTATTGTCCTCAGACCCCAAACATCAGCATCACTGGGGAATCAATGGGAAACACAAACACTGAACCCCTTCTCAGACTTTGAGTCAGAAACATGAGGTGGGGTCTTCCATCTTTCCTTTTCCATTTGCTTATTTACTAGGGTTGGGGAGGAAGGAAGCAGGTGTGCATTGCATGATGACAGTGTGGACGTCAAAGGACAACTCGCAGGACTTGGTTCTCTCCTTCCACCAGGCGGGTTCTGGGGACCAGACTCAGGTGGCCAGGCCTGGCTGCAAAGTGCTGGTGAACCTGCCAGCCCCATCTGTTTTTCACACATTTTACCTTAGTGCCCAGAACCTCATTTACTAGAGACCAGTAAAACCTGAGAACACTGAGCAAGCACTAATAGTCTCCAAATAGTTTGATTCTGAGCTAAAGAGGAGAAGGTAGATGAGTGTCCCTAGTCTAGGAAGATACTGAACTTCGTGTGTTTATTGAGCCACTGATTGCTAGCTGCCATTCACTTTCAGGAGCTGTAAGAACCCCAAGAACACATTCAAGGAAGTGGCTTGAGGCAGTTAATGCCTGCATGGTCACGGATCTTAAATGACCTTAAAGGCCCAGAAGCTAAGGCTCATTCACCAGCCTGTGGTGATCCTGGGAAGTAACAGACTGGCTAGGAGGTGATGTTTATAGGGAAGAAGTTAGGTAGCCAGGTGGGCTCCTGAAGGGGACACTGGGACTCCGGCCCCTCACTCTTTTCTTCTGGTCTTGCTTCTGAGCCATCAGAAGGTGAGTGGTCTCGTTCCCCCTATGTCTCCCCACCATGAGGTTCTGCCTCACCGCAGGCAACAGGACCATGTGCCCACAGACTGGAACCTTAGAAACTGTGAGTCAGAAGAAATCTCTCCTCCCCTCCTTATAAACTGATTTATTAGCTATTTAACCTCAGTAGTAGAAAGCCGACTAAACAGTGACTACATATATGATGGCTGTAAACTCCATTAGAGAGTGCATATGCCTTAGGACAGCTTCAAGGTACAGATACCAATGGAAGGAAAAGTCCCAAAGGAAACTGAGGCAGGATGATTGCCTTGAGTCCAAAGGAAACCTGGACTTTATACATAGTAAGTTCCAGGCCAGGTTGGGTAAAGGACAAGGAAGGAACGAAGGAAGGAAGGAAAGATCGATCCTTATCTTTCAGTGTACCACTTACATCTTAATTAACAAACTGCTTTGTAGCTAGCAGTTCATATTACTTGTTTATATGTTTATATGTTTGTTTATATGTTTCTAAAAAACTCTTCAAGGCTCATTGCAGATCGCCATGACATCACGGAGCTCAGAGAATAACTTTTGATACCACAGAGCAAAGAAAGCATACAAGACAAGAAACAATAAATTTTTTAAAAAGCCAACTTGAAAATCAAACTCTTTCCCAGGCATAGCTGATGATAAAGAAGATTGCAAAATGGTGTGTTTTGCTGGCTTTTCAGATCTTTCCTTCCCCCTTTGCTCCTTCCCCTTTCACTTTCAGGTACCTGTACTTCTCTTGCTTCTCAGCCATGAGTGCTTGTTAATTCATTAACTCTTTACATGTGAGGACAAAAAAGAAAAAAAATCCCACAATGTACTGACTTCATAACAAATGTATGAAAAAGGTCCTGACATCTACAAAACTGTTGTGTAATAAGTAGGGGCATTTTTGAAAGAGAACAAAGAGCCAGAAATAGTAGAGAGAGCTCTGAAGGCAGGTTTGACTTGGTGACAAAAACAGCCCCGGAGCAGCCAGTGAAATAAATGGTGACTACCTTGTTCTCTTTGCCAAGCAATGTTCTCCCTCAGAATGGACAGTCTGCTGCCTGGGCGGACAACACAGCCTGTATCAGCTTTCAGGAATTCTGAACACATGAACATCTGGCAATAGGAAGTTCCTCCAGGACAACAGGTCAACTCTCGCTTCCTTCCTGCTTCTCAGCTCCGTCATTTTATGTCTTAATAGAGACAACCTCTTCTTCCTTCCTTCCAGGGCAATCCATCTCTGTCAAGGGGCCATGGCTGCCCCTGTGGGTCATGCAAGCCAGCCAGGTGACAATCTCTCAGAGGAATGAGTGGAGTCAGAATCCTGCCCTCTCAAGTCCTGCAATGTCTCATTGCCACTCAGTGAGACTCTCAAAGATATGAGCTAGCTGCAACCCCTCCATATGCTCTGGTGCCACTTGTGAAGACACCTGATAAAAATGGTGGCTCCTTGAAAAGTCCTCCTAGCTGTGTCTGGACTGGGGCCTTCTTCCTGCCTCCTAGACTGACATGTGTCTCTTCTTCCCTTTTGGAAAGCGCTCCCAAGTGTGGAATTGTACAATGATTTCTCCTAAACTGAACACTACTTCCAGAGGGAGGAAGGGACTGGCAGGAAGACTCAGGAAGGAAACCAACACAGAAGGTCCATACATCTCAGGCTCCAAGGTTTACAAGTCATCTCACCAATGTAGTAGTTGCTGGAGAACTCTGGTTGGCAAAGCAGCCTTCCAGTCACATAGAGAGCCTTGGGAATGAAGATCTGATGATTTGTCACCAGGGCTGATGTGGGGTTTGGTGGAGGCTGCTTTTCAGCTGTTTGTGTTCCTGTAAGTAATCCCGGTTAACTCACCAGTTCACCAATAGAGACCTGGGCGGAATCTTTTTGGACTCTTCAGTGCCTTATCTGCACAGGGATCTAGGAAAAGTCACATGACAGGAGCATACTCACAAGTGTAGAGGCGTGTCCGCAAAGTATTGTGGGTGTACTCAGTACATGGGTGTACACCCAGTCATGAAAGCAGCTGGCAGGCAGCTCTCTAGCAAGCAAGACCAGACACCCTCCACCCTCCTAGCATGTTCTAGGTCTATGAAGTGGCCTTGCCCATTCCCAGATTGGTTTCTACCTGTTGTACTTATCATTTTAATTGTCAAAACCAGCTCAGTGTTGAATAAACTGAGGAAATGGTACAGAAAGAGAGAATATTGGGGTTGCATAGAAAATTTAATACTCTACAAAAGTGTGATGAGACAGGGTAATAGAGCTAATTTGGTTGATGGATATTGGCAAATACCTAACATATACAAGACCCCTGGTGTGATTTGTTATCACTAAGAAAAGGGAAGGGGGAAGAGGATATATATAATTCTAAATATATATTCTAAATATATATTATATGTATTCTAAAATTCTGCACCAAAATTGCTGTTTCTTCTTAAGTCACTGATTTGGTTTAAGGAAACTGAAGTTGGAAATCATAGACCATAGGAATTATGAGTCTACTTTGTAAAAAGATATATCAACTGTAAGTACATAATGGAAAATATATATTAGTTTGTTGATTTTTGAGACAGGGTCTTATGCAACCCAGACTGGCCTCAAGTTCTCTATGTAGCTGAGCAGCAGCTGAACTCCTGATCTTCCTGCCTTCACTTCCCAAGTGATGGCATAACAGGTACGCACCTCCATGCCAAGTTTAACATACTTATATTTTAGAACTTCTACCCTACATAAATATTTTATGTAGATGTTTTAACAGAAGTAAATAGATTTAAGATGTATTTTGATTTTTTTGTTCAGGCAGGGTCCCACTTACAGCACTGCATGGTCTCAGAGGCTCAGCAACCTGCCTGTCTCACCTTCTGGGTGCTGAGGTCACAAGCTTGCACCTCCACGCCTGGCTCTCAGTACCCTTATTCTACTTATTTAGACTAGCCATCAACCAATACCTAGTCTAAGTCATACCCTGGGAAAGAACTTTGGCAGCACACGAGTGCCTGATGGGATTCAGCGTGGCAGATTGCTGCTCTCTGTGATGCTGTCCCGGCATTCCACACACCCTGCGTCTGGCTTTGGTGACTGTATTTCCGTTCCCAAACAGTGCAATGATGTCTTATTCAAGAAGAGCCTTCTCCAACAGCAGCCCTATGATCAAACCGAAGCCAATTCAAAAAATATTTTGGGTAACTCTTTTACATCCAGTTTGACTTCATGAAATGCACTCAGTGAAGATTAGCACCGGGCCCACATTCTGCCTGGCTACCACCAAATCAATATTTGGCACTAGTGCTTAGGATTTTGAAAAAAAAAAAAAATATTTTTAAGCCCAAATTGAATGTCTTAGTGATTTTTTGTTGCTGTTTCTTTAATAAAATACCTACCCCAACAAAAGCAACTTAAGGAAGAAAAGACTTATTTTGGCTTACAGTTTCAGCCAGCCATGGCACGGAGGACACTGCTGCTGGCGGAGAAAGCATGGCAGCAGACACAGGAAGCTGGTTGGTAACTTTGAATCCACACCCTGGAAGCAGGAAACAGGAAGCAGGAAACAGGAAGCAGGATGTGTCAAGACCCAAACCTGATGACCTTCAGTGAGGATCCACCTCCGAAAGGTTCCACAACCTTCCCAAACAGCTCAGAGACCAAGTGTTCAAACAGGTAAGCCAATGGAGAACATTTCACGCTCAGACCACAAGATGGAGGAAGAAGCGTGTATTTACTTCTTTATTCACACCTTTTCTACAGGACCCAGACTCAGTTGCTAGCGCAACTCCAGCTCCAGAGGATCCAGCAGCGTCTTTTGATCTCCGTACGCGCTTGCAAACATGTGGGATACACTCACACAGACACATACACATAAATAAAAAATTTTAATTGAGACATATTTTTGAACTAACTCTAGGGAGATAGCTCAGTGGGTGAAGGGCTTTCTGTACGGGCCTGAGTTTGGATGCCCAGCACCCACACAAAAGTTGAGTGTGGGAGCATGTGCCTGTATCCCCATCGATAAGAGTCAAAGACAGGCTAACCAGACTCCCAATAGCCAGCCAATGCATCAGTGAGCTCCAGAGTCCTTAAAAAAAAAAATCTTTTAAATAAAACACAAAATGAAGAACGGCCCAGAGAGAAACCCCAGGTCAACCCCTGGCCTCGACATGGACAGGCCCACCTACAGACTGATGTACACACTGACCCCCCAACACACATACACAAGGTAACTATGGATAAGAAACTCCGATATCAGGGAGAAAGATTTGGTGTCAGATTAATTATTTGCTAAAGGAAGGAGGAGGAATTTGTAAAATCATTGCTCAACCATTTGAAATACAAGACTCATGTAATTTGAGAACTAAGGAAAAACTCACAAGTCATCAGGCTGTGCTTTATCCCCAAGGCAGAAGTTCATATTAAATGGGCCCCACTCTGTGTATTACCACCCAAAATGAAATGCTTCTCACCCTAGGAAGGCACAAGCATTTGCTTTTAAGGCTTTCTACCTGCTAAATAAGCACTCTGCCAGCCACTGAGCTACAACCTCAGCCTTTGTTTTTTTAAGACAAGGTATTGATACATCTCTCCAGCTGGCCTCAAATTTGTGATCCTCCTGCCTCTGCCTCGTGAATGCTGAGATTAAGGGCATGAGCTACCTCACCCAGTTTGTTAACTTTTTATTTCAAAGTAATTTCACTTTTAGAAGATTACAGAAGACAGAATTACAACCCCACTTCCCCAAATGATGTCCTACTCTGTAGCAGTGAAGAATCAAACCAGAAAGCCAGCCCTGAAGCCCAACCAGTAGTGAATCTGTGGGTCCTCGCTAATCAAAACTCACTGTTACTCTACTTGGCCCGGGACCCAACAAGGATGAGTCCTTGTGTCTCCTTGCCTCCTCAGGCATGTGATGGTTCTTCTGTTTAGCTTTCACAATTCTGGTGTTTTTAATGAACACTGGCAAGTATTTTTAGAGTGTCCCTTGGGTTGGTAGGCCTGATGTTCCTCATAATTGGTTTCAGGTTACATTTTGGACAAGAAAATCCAAGAAGTGAAGCTGGGGAGATAGCTCAGTGCTTGCTGCGCAGGCATAAGGACCTCAATTCAAACTCCAGCATCCGTGTAAAAAGGCAGACATGTACAGGTCAGCCTCGGCTAACTGGTGCAATTCAATTTCAGTGCTCTGGATTCTGTCCAGAGGATATATGGTAGAAAGTGATAAAGAAAGCCTCTGCCATCCACGTCCATCCTCTGCATACACCCATACCCATACACACACACACACACACACACACACACCAATGAGGTTGAGTCCTCAGCATATGCCAAGGGCACTGGGCACTGTCAGTCCTGGCAAAGATCTTGATGCCATGTCACAGTGACTCCTTTGTAAGCACCAAGCATCCTGAGGAGAGGTTTCTCAACTCAACAAATACCCCCTCAAAATCACCCTCTGCCCACTAATCATTACTGTGGCATTTGTCAAACATCAATGTTCTGTTCCTGTTTGGTTTTTTTTTCCACATTAGTCACAATTAATAACAAAGGACTGCCCTTTCCCCTGCTGCCTTAATTTTTCTACTGTTTTTCTCAGTGTGGAGTTGTGGATATTAATTGATGCTAAGAGCTATCATTCATCAAAATTATTACATATTTGCATACTCAAATTGGCCCAGTGCTTCATGATTGAAAATGTCTTTAAAAAAAAAAAACAATGTAGTAAATCTGTTAATTTAATTCAGTATACAGCAATAATTATGAAAAGTGAAGGCAGGAATTTTAATTTAAATGCAGCTTAGGAGAACACAAACAGTATGTTTTGGTTTTGGTAACAAGAGTTACTCTCATTGCCAGCCTTTAGGAACTCCCTCTTGCCACGAGGGTCGGCACACTGTCCTTAACGTGGTTGGCGCTCCCTCATCCCGCTCTCTAATTGCCTTGGCTTGGCAGTTTGGCGATCTGAAACATTGCCTAGCCATGTCCCCATCAGCAGTAAACTGAGACATCACTTCTTCTAGATGCTTCCTCAGCCTTTCCCACCAGGGTCCCTAGCATAACATCCCATGCTGTTTTTGCAAGAACCTGAGTGCTTTCCATTTGTCCCAGGGAGACTGCAGGTCTTTCTAAACACAGGGATCTTACCCACTTTTCTGACTGCTTTGTCCCAGAGCCTTGTGTACATCTGGCTTGTGGGGAGGCTGAAGGTGGGCACTGGATAGATAAATAAATAAATAAAGCATGATTGATGGGTAACTGGATGGATCCCCCTGAACACACATCCTGTTATTGCCCTTGCTCTCCACTGTCAGTGAACGACAGGAAGGAAAAGAGACAGGAGAGCCTGTGGCATAAAGGTTGGGCTCTTTTTCATATTTATTTTAAATACTGTGGGGAGTCTGAAAAAAAAAAGCGCCTGACAGCTTTATGCATGGAATTCACCTACCACAGCCGGGTGTGATGGCGCTCGCCTGTAATCCCAGCACTCGGGGAGGCAGAGGCAGGTGGATCTCTGTGAGTTTGAGTCCAGCCTGATCTACTAAGTGAGTCCAGTGAGTCCAGAGAAATCCTGTCTCGAAACACCAAAAAACAAAGTAAAAAGTAAAAAAGGAATTCACCTACCACAAAGTTTACCCATCTAATATGTAAAGTTCAGTGGCCTTTCTTTTATTCAGAGTGAAGAAATCCTCACCCCAAACAATCCCTGAACAGTTCATTGCCACAGAAAGATGCTCCACACCCCTTAGTTACTGTCCTCAGGAATCTCCTCCTATCTGACCCTGCTAAGTAACAACTCATCTGTCTTGTGACTCTATATGATTATTTATTCTGGACCTTTCTATGCAGGAAGTCATCAAACACGATCATTTGGGTCCCACTTCCACTCAAGAGTCGCCCATATTGTAGCATGCATCAATACTTCGTTCTTATTTATGTCTGAATAATATCCCAGTGAGTGGATATATCATATTTTGCTCATCCACGTAACACTCACAAACAATGGTATTTTTAATATCCACATAGGAAGTATTGTCTGGCCATTAATGTTTTAATTTGTCCTGCACATAAGCCCAGGAGTGGAACTGTTGGGTCATGTGGTAACTCTGTCCGACTCTCTGCAGAGCTGAAACTTGGTGTGTTCCCTCCAGTGGCATGTGAGTACCAAATAACTCTGCATGCTTGCTAATACTGCTGTCCTGGCCCTTTAATTACTACATCCTAGGCAATATAAAATTGTAGTATGGTTTTGATTTTCACTTCCTGATGACTAATGGCATTGAATATCCATGAATATACAGAATTACATACTTTAATGTATATTTGACATTGTTGTGGGTGTTTTTTTTTTGTTTGTTTGTTTGGTTTTTTTTTTTTGCTTTTTGCTTTTATTAAAAATGTAAATGTTGGGGGCTGGAGAGATGGCTCAGTGCACTGTCTGTTCTTCCAAAGGTCCTGAGTTCAATTCCCAGCAACCACATGGTGGCTCACAACCATCTATAATGTGAACTGATTCCCTCTTCTGGCAGATGTAAATGCAGATAGAACACTCATATACATAAAATAAATAAATCTTCTTTAAAAAAATATAAATGTTTTTCTCTCATAATATATCCTGATTACGGTTTCCTCTCCCTCTACTCCTCCCAGCAACCCCCCACCTCCCCTGCCATCCAGATCCACTCCCTTTCTGTCTCTTAGAAAAACAAACAGGCTTCTGAGGGATAATAATAAAATACAATATGATAAAACAAAAATGATCACATTGGAGTTGGACAAGAGAAACAAACAGACGGAAAAGAACCAAAGAGAAGGCATCAGAATCAAAGACCTATTCATTTGCACACTCAGGAATCCCATAAAAACACTAAACTGGAAGCCATGACGTATCACAGAGGACCCGGGGCACCCCAAACAATCCCTGTGCATGCTGCCTCCGTCCCTGTGAGTTTACATGGGATTTGATGCTGTTGATTTAAAGGGCCATGTTTTCTTAGTGTCCTTTGTCCTATCTGGCTCTTACACTTTCTGCTTCCTCTTCTCCATAAGCTTTGAGGCATCCTTACTCTAGTATATTTTGCAGGTGGCACACCATGGAGATTAAAGAGTTTGTGGCTGGCTTGGTGTTTACATTTCTCTTTTTTTTTAAATTTTTTTAAAGATTTATTTATTATTCATACATTATTCTGCCGCATGTACATGCCAGAAGAGGGCACAGGATCTCATCATAGATGGCTGTGAGCCACCATGTGGTTGCTGGGAATTGAACTCAGGACCTTTGGTAGAACAGCCAGTGCTCTTAACCTCTGAGCCATCTCCCCAGCCCCTACATTTCTCTTTTGATAGTGTGTAGAATACCTTCCTGTACCAAAGGTGCTAACACAAAGAGGCGAAGGTGTTGTGTAGGCACTGACTCCACTTCTCCATGTAGTTGTGTAGGTGTTCTCTTCAACGATGAGACGGATAGACTTGGCAACAGCTTGGGTTGCTTGGGGATCCCCATGGAACCTGTTTTGCCACAACTCAGTTAGACCTTTTGATGACAAGGGATTGCCGGTTGGGACTCTGTCTCCCCCCATTATTTGGCAATTTCATTTAGATTGCTTCTCAATGAAGCAGTTTCATTTAGGAAGCTTCCACTGTATACAGTTCCACGAGGCCCCATTTCTTAATCATTGATCTAAGTGCCTGCACTAGCAATGTTCTATATTGAAAGCCTTCTGTGCCAGTGAGCTCAGCCATGTTCCCCACTGTCTCGTCATTCAGGTTCAGTGTTTCTGATTTTATGTTGAGAGCTTCGATCCACTTGTAGCTAAGCTTTGTGGAGGGTGATGAGTGTGGATCTATTTAGATTCTCCTACATGCAGCCACCCAGTTTGACCAGCTCCGTTTGTTGATGATTCTGTCTTTTTTGAAGTGTGTGTTCCTGGCTTCTTTTTCAAAATTCAAGTGTTCATAAGTGTGTAGATTTAACTCTTCTTTGGAAGTCTGATAGAATTTGTTCTGAAACCAACTGGCCTTGGCCTTTGATTGGTTGGTAGACTTTAAATTACTGCCTCTATTTCACTTGAAGTTATAGGTCTGCTTAAATTGCTCATTTGAATTTTATTTAAGTGTTATGTATTGAAAAAAATGATCCATTTCTTTTAGATTTTTCCAATTTGTTGGAGTATAGGTTTTTAAAGTATGTTGTTTATATTTTATTGATTTCTGCCCTGAGTTGTTTTTTTTTTTTTTCTTGTAGTCTACTCTTTTTAGTTTTTATTTCTTCTTTTTGTTCTAAAGCTGTCAGGTGGACTGTTAAGTTACTAATAGGAGCTTTCTCCATTTTTTAAATATCATTTAGTGATATGAACTTGCTTCTTACAATCACTTCATTTTGTCCTATAAATTTGGGTATGTTGTGTATTTATTTTCATTTTCTCTTTCTGTCTTGTCTTTTTTTTTTTGTTTGTTTGTTTTTTTATTTATTTGAGAAAGGGTTTCTCTGTATCCCTTGTTGTTCTGGAACTTGCTCTGTAGACCAGGCTGGCCTTAAACTCAGAGATCTGCTTGTTTCTACTTCCTGACTGCTAGGATTCACACCCAGCTGAGTATTCATTGGTAGAAAGTCTTTAATTTTTTTCTTTATGTCTTGACCCATTTTTCATTAGGTAGTAAGTTGTTCAGTTTCTATGAGTTTGTAAGCTTTCTGAAGTTTCTGTTTTTGATATTCTGCTTTAATCCATGGTGGTCTAATAGGATGCAGTATTATTTCATTTTTCTTCTATCTGTTGAGACTTGCTTTGTGACTGAGCATGTAGTCAATTTTGGAAAATTTTCCGGGAGGTGCCAAGAAGAAGGTATATTATTTTTTGTTTCAGTGAAATGTTCTGTAAATATCTGTTAGGTTCATTTGGTTTACAAGGTCATTTAGCTCCAGCATTTCTCTATTTCTTTTTTGTCTGGATGACCTGTCTATTGGTGAGAGTAGGGTATTGACATCTCCCACTCTCAGTGGGTGAGGGTCAGTATGTGATGTAAGCTATAGTAGTGTTTCTTTCACAAACCTAGATATCCTTCTGTTTGGGGAATAGATGTTAAGAATTGCAATGTCCTCTTGGTGTATTTTTTTTTTCTTTGATGTATGTGTAGTATTCTTTTGTATCTCTTCTAATTAGTTTTGGTTTGAAGTCTATTTTAATGGCTACACCAGCTTGCTTCTTTGGCCTATTTGCTTGGAATATCTTTTTCTATTCTTTTACCCTGAGGCTTTGTCTATTATGTTAATGTGTGTTTTTCAGATGCAAGAGAAGAATAGATTCTGTTTTTACATCCTCTCTGCTAGTCTGTGTCTTTTTACTGGGGAAATGAGACCATTGATATTGAGAAATATTACTGAAAAGTAGTGATTCATGTCATACTGTTCTTGTTGTTGAAGGTGGTGAGAGAGAGAGAAAGCTTCCCCTCTTTTGATTTTCTGGTCTGGGATTATTTATTCCATGTGTTTTCTTGGATGTAGTTAACAGCTTCAGGTTGGTGTTTTCTTCTAGCGCCTTCTGTAGGGTTGGAGTTATAGATAGATATTCTTTAAATTTGGTTTTATCATAAAATGTCTCATTTTCTGCATCTACTGTGATTGAAAGTTTTGCTGGATATAGTAGTCTGGGCTGGCATCTATGGTCTCAGAGTCTACAGCACATCTTGTTGGTCTTCTGGGTTTCAGAGTCTCTCTTGAGAAGTCAGATATAATTCTAATAGGTCTGCCTTTATGGGTTATGTGTTACCTGGTCTTTTTACCTTGCAGTTTTTAATGTTTTTTCTTTGTTCTGTATGTTTAGTGTTCTGATTTTATGTGCCAAGAGGACTTTCTTTTCTGGTCCAGGCTGCTTGGTATTCTGTATGCTTCATGATAGGCATCTCCTTATTTAGGTTAGGGAAATTTTCTTCTATGATTTTGTTAAAAATATTTTCCATGCCTGTGTTTCTTCTCCTGTGTTTCTATTCCTTTTATTCTTAGATTTGGTGTTTTCATAGTGTCCCAGATTTCCTGGATCTTTTGTGCCAGAAGGTTTTTAGATTTAACATTTTCTTTGCCCAGAGGTATCTATTTCTTCTCTCATGTCTCCAATGCCCAAGATTCTCTTTTCCATTTTTTTTTTTTTTTTTTTTTTTTGTATTCTGTTGGTGAGGTTTGTCTCCTGTTTGAGTCTCTAAATTTTTCATTTCCAGATTTCCTTCAGTTTGGGATTTCCTTATTGATTCTATTTCTACTTTCAGGTCTTGAACAGTTTTATTAATTGCCTTCCATTGTTTGTTTGTGTTTTCATAGAGTTCTTTAAGGGATTTATTAATTTCATCTTTAGGGACCTTTATCATATTCACAAAAGCTATTTTAAGGTCGTGTGTGTGTGTGTGTGTGTGTGTGTGTGTGTGTGCTTTAGCTATGTTGGAATACTCAGAGCCTGTTGGGGTAGGGGTGCTGGGCTCTCCTGTAGACATACTGTCCTGTCTGTTATTGGTTGTGTTTTTAGGCTAGCATCTAGGTATCTGGGATTGGGAAGACTGTGATTACAGGTGCTGATGTCTGGTCTGGTCTTTGTTTGGTGGGTGTTTGGTTTCTTTGTTCCTGTTGCCCTCTCTGGTACTAATGGGAATGTGGTGACTGTGTGCTGCCTGGCAGGAGAGTCTTCTGGGATCCTGACATGTGTGGCCACCGGGAGTTCAGGTCAAATGCACTTTTGAGTATTGGGAGCTGAGACTTAGGAATGGGATTGTCTCCTGGAATACTGGAATTGGGGTCTGCTCTAAAGCAATGAGATGAGGAGGAAGGTTAGGAGGAAGAAATCTATGTGATCAATTGGAGATAGGGGAAATGTGGGGGGAGATTGCAATAAGTGATCTGTGGCAGAGCTGGGGATAAGATTGAGGAACGAGATTTGGAGGAAAAGAAGAAGAGGTAAAGAGCTGCAGTTACCCTATTGCTTCCCTGGCCAGAGTGTCCTCCAGGGTCCCAGGGAATCATGATTAAAATTTTTACTTTAGTCTATTGCTTTGTTACATCCACTTTTAAATTATGGTATTTGTATATCTGAAGATTTTTCCTCTAGTCTCTGTTTTTCTGTCTGTCTGTCTGTGTGTGTGTGTGTGTGTGTGTGTGTACTTTTTTTTTTTTTAATTTGCTATACAGCCAAAAATGGCCTTAAACTTCTGATTCTCCTGCTTTTATCTGTGAAGTAGCAGGGTTACAAGCATTTGGTACCAGCTTTGTGTACTTCTGTGTCTTAAACTCAAGAATCATGGCGCCCAGTTTACGGAGCTGTATTCCTACTCCATATCTTGTACATTCTGAAAGAATTGAGTATATTTAACCTGGAGGGAAAAACGTGTGTGTGCCTACTCTAAATGGGTTAATAATGAAAGCATTAAGCCACCCAGTATTATAGAAAATGACTTTAACCGTTAGTTCATCATCTAAAAATTACAGACTTTTCCTAAATAGCGGTGAGGTTGACTGTTCCAGAACATAGCAGTGGAGACGGTCCACAGGACGCTGTTCTCCTAAGGGTGTAGATAGACCATAAGGCCTCTGAAATTCCTTCCAGAACCCTGAAAGTTGATCATGTGTTTGGCCTTTCTCATGCTTGTTTCGTTTTTAAAACTCATTCTCTTCAAATATTCTTTATGCACTGTAGCCGCCAGACCCTTAAATTTAATTAAATTTAATTAAAATTTAAGTCTTATAATCAGTAAAGAGAACATTGAAACAGAATCCACGAGCGTCCTCTATCAGTGACTTTGATGTTGCCAGTAAAAAAACTGATACAAAATGGATTGTTATTGAAGAGCCTGGGCAACATGAATTTCCATTGAGTGACTAGAATTTATTCATATGGCTAGAATGGAATTTGTGAATCAATATCCAAATCAATAAAAATGTGTCCCTTATTTAAAGAAATGCATTCAGTTGTGTCGGAACCTTTAATTTTGTCGTCACTAATTTGGTAAGAGGATCTGCTATGTATACTACTTTAGAATAGTCACACTTTTACATAGTTACAACAAATACATTTTGAAAATTAAATGACTGGGAACAAAAATGGATGTAATAGGTAAGGCAAATGAACCCGGAAGAAAGCTGATTTGTCTATATTTTTATTAATGTTAAAACTAAAACATTAGTAAGCATAATATACTATTTAGTATTTCATTGCTGTGACCAAATACCTGCTGCTGTGTTGATCCAAAATAATATACTCACTGCCTCAATCCAAAATAAAAAAGAGGAAATAATTGTCTGTTTTATATGACAAGATAGAAGTAGGGGAATGCACATAAGAGCAAAGTTATCTAGATGCTCCAAAGGACCTGCTCATACAAATAAAAATAATCAGACGTCGAATAAGACACATTTTATGCTATATTGTGCTCACAAGGAGCCATGGAAATCTCCAGTCTACCTTCCCCTGTACCTGGCTCCCCAGTAACCACAGAGTAAATAAAAATAGAGCAAATACATGCCAAAACAAGGCTAAAACAAGGGTGATTTTTAGAAATGCAATCATCTTTTAAAAAAATTTCAAACCAACATGTTCATTATGACAGTCTACTATATGCTCCACAGATAAAGTAGCTTTAATGCCTCTCTAGTGTAGCACAAATTTATTACTCACTCTTACCACATAGCGAAGTGGGCCCATGGGAGACTGTTCCACATTGTCCATTAGACTTGATGGATGAAACTAGAGAGGTGGCTCCGAGGGTAAAGGCACGTGCTGCCAAGCTTCAGACCAACCTGAGTGTGATCGCCCCATGGCTCAGGGACAAACCAACTCCTGCAAGTTGTTCTCCGGCCTCTGCACATGTGACACACCCATACACACCACACACAAATGCAGAAATGTAGTAAAAGAAAATAAAATTAAAAAAACAGTAACAAAATGACTGAAGGAGTAAGCTTCCCCACGTGGCATGTGGTAAGCTGTTATGTAAGGACTCAACCCCACCCTTCCCAGCTTCGGACCAGAGGTGGCATATGCCACTCTCCTATCTATTGCTTAAGATTACCCATGTTGCTTCACTGAAGTGGAAGGGCAAGGAATATTTGCTGAGCGTTACCTTCTGTCATGAAAGTGAAATACAGGACAAATAGGAATTCAAAAGTGACCCGGTAAATAAGTCCAGATAAATGTACAGTTACGCACACAGGTTATGACACTCATAGATGAAAACGCAAGTGATGCCAAGGTGAAGTCTTAAAAACCTGGTTATACCACGTTCAGAAGAGACACCCCCCCCCCAGGTGTTACAACAAATACGTTTTGAAAATTAAATGACTGGGAACAAAAATGGATGCAATAGGTAAGGCAAATGAACCCGGAAGAAAGCTGATTTGTCTATATTTTTTATTAATGTTAAAACTAAAACATTAGTAAGCATAATATGCTATTTACTATTTCATTGCTGTGACCAAATACCTGAGATACGGAACTTAAGAAGGAAAGATTTGTCTCAGCGCCTAGTTTCAAGGGCCTTGGCCAACAGTTGGCTGGCTCCATTGCAGTTGTACTGAGGAGAACAGAACATGTAGGTCACATGAGGGTGTGGCAGAGGTCGGGCTGCAGAGAGTGATAGAAAAATGTACCAAGGTCCCCAAACACCCACAGAGATATTGTTCCTCCACCAAGTGACTGCTTCTTCCCCACCAATTAACAGCCCATCCAGGAACAAACACATACTGGCTCAGTCCTAAAAGGAGCTGATGGAGTCAGCCCCTCAGTGGTCCAATCACCTCTCAGAAGTCCCACAAGTTAGAGGCCAAACAACAACACACACATTCACAATATTTTTGTTAAAAAGAAGTGTAAATCACCAAGAAGGCATACAAGCTTTAAACCTATATAATTAATGCATAGGACCAAGTTATATAAAATAAAAATTGATGCAGTGTAAAGAGGATGCCAGTCACAAAGTCTGTCATATTTACTTTCTGGCCACTTACCCAAAAGTTGTTGGTTTCTGCACATGAGCGTGAAATATTCCAGAAAATTTCAGAATATTGCTACTAGTTTCTGAAACATAGTGCAATTAAATATGAGACTGATAAAATATAACTAATACTTCATTCTTTGAAATTCAAAAGAAAACATACTATAAATAATTAATGAGCATAATGGAAAATTTAAAATATTATATACTAAATGAGAGCAAAGCTATTGTATATTAGGATTTGGGAGGCCGTCAAAGATAGCAGCTGAGGAAATAGATTTAAATCTGTAAGTTTAATAGACATTTAGTGGGGAAAGAATTGATCACCATGGAAAGATGATGCTCCCTGTCCTTAGTCAATGCTCTATTGCTGTGAAGAGGCACCTTGACCATGGCAACTCTCATAAAGGACAACATTTAACTGGGGCTGGCTTAGGGTTTAGAAGTTTAATCCATTATTGTCACAGCAGGAAGTATGGCTACATGGAGGCACAAATGTTGCTGAAGACTTAGTTGTGAGTGCTGCATCTGAATCTGTGCAGGAAGAAAGAGAGAGAGACAGAGAATGGGCCTGGCTTGAGCATTTAAAAACCCAAAGTCCAGTGACACTCTTTCTCCCACAAGGCCACACCTCCTAATAGTGCAACTCCATGATGGCCAAGGATTCCAATCTATGAGCCTGTGGGAGCCATTTCTATTCAAACCACCACAATGCCAACCAAACCAATAGACCTCCATTAACTGTGACTGAGTAGTCAACCAGCAATCTGATAGAAACACTCGCAGGTGGGAAAACTGAAAATTGTCCAGTGAATATAGTGGCCCATGTGAGACCACAAAGACGGAGCTGTCTTGTTCTGTTTTTCTCCTTCCCTGCCCCCAGGAGGTTCAGGGACAGGAGACATCCAAACTGCTCAGGCTGTAGTCTCAGTCTGACGGCTCCATGGTTGTCTTGCCACTAGAGATCCCTCCTCTGTGGGAAGTAAGGCCTCTAAATCAACTAAGCACAGGCGGAGAGGGCTGGAAGCCCAAGTTTTACTAAGACACCGTTAGTAACAAGAAGAAACAACCCCATTTTCTTCGTCTCATTCTTTAACCTGAGGTAGGAAAGCATCATCGGTAGTCTCTTGGTCAGAGCACAGCTCGTGTCCTGGAAGACATTCTCTGTCCCAGAAAGAGTTGCCATCCAGCTCACGGACCAGCTGACCAAACCACTGCTCCTTCAGGACAACCTCAGAGGGATGGAATATGACAAGTGCAGTCAATTTGGACGTCACTAGCTTATTGATCTTTTTTTATTTTATATTTTATTTGTTTGTTTGTATTTTATTATATACATATGTATAAATTCAGTGTTCTGGTTAGAAGCAACACATCTAGGAATATTAAAAGGTACATAAGGTACATTCTGTTTAGAAAGGTTTTTGTCTGTCTGCCTGTCTGCCTGCCTGCCTGTCTGTCTGTCTGTTTCTCAGGTCATTACAGATAGTAAAAGCCAATTTATGCCCAGGTCAGTTCATTGGGAGAATTCCGCATAAGCACCATCACATATGCTACTCCTGGGTGTGCTCTAAGATGGTGCTGGCATGTACCGAAAACAAACTCTAATCAGCTCTCAACTTTTTCTCTTTTAGTGAAGTAAACACGAAGAACTTCTGATGAAGCCAAAGATGTGGACTGAGAAAAAGGAGGCAGCTTCTTAGGCATAAGACCCACAAGAACCAAGAATTACATCTGTCATCCTAGCATTTGGGAAGCAGAGGCAGGAGGATCAGGAGTTCAAGGTCAGCATTGGCTACAGGGGACTAGCCCAGAGTATGTGAGACTTAAAAACAAAACAAAACAGGAATCTGATGCAGCTGCTCATACTTGTGCCTCGGTGGCCTGCTTAAATCCAGTCTGGCATCTGAATTCATGGTGCAGCACTACCAGGCATCTGACCATGTGGCTTAGGGGACCAAACAGCAGATTTACCATGGGCAGCCTGCACAGTAACTTGGTAGTTCACATTAAACCTTCAGTCTTTCTTTGTTGTTTGTTTGCTTTTGTTTGGCTTTTTTAAGACAGGGTTTCCTGGGAAGCCCTGGCTGTTCTGTAACTCATTCTGTAAACCAAAATGGCCTTGAACTCAGAGACTGGCCTGCCTCTGCCTCCTAAGTACCGGGATTGAAGGTGTGCACCACCACACATGGCTTTCAGTCCTTTTTGAATCTAACAAACTAGAAACTATTTTTTTAAACAGACATTATCTTCAAAATATGTCATAGCTCTTCTCCAGAACTCTACAGTCTGATTTGTGACTCAGCTCTAAATTCCTCATAAGAGCTCTTTACAACACCCCTGTCATACACAGTAAAAATTTCCCCCAAAGCCAGGTGTGGCCAGGCACACCTTTAATCCCTTGAGAGGCAAAGCCAGAAGGATATCTGGAGTTCAAGGCCAGCCTGATCTACAGAGTGAGTTCTAAGACAGCCAGGCCACAGCAACAGAAAGGGACCCTGACTCAAAGCACCAAAAATAAATAAATGAATAAATATAATGTCCTCTAGAGAGGCCAGGGAACAAGTTTGTTCTGGGGTGTGTTAGAGAACTTTCTCAGATGTTAGCTCACATTCGAAAGTGAAAGCCCACTAAATGTGGTGAATCCTTCTTTAGGTAGCAGGAGGGGCCGAATGCTGCAACTTATTCTTCACCTTCAAATGTGTATCTCCTGATTTTCTCCTGTTTGTTATTTCCTTGAGACAGTCTTTCAGGGTGGCCTAGGCTGCCCTCAGACTCCCAGTTCCTTTAGTGTTAGGATTATAGGACTGTACCATTATACATGGCTCAAAAGGTATATCTTGACCATATCCAAGAATAGAGGAGGAAGCCACTGAGGAAGAAGACTCCCAGGCTTCTCTGAAACTTATTTCTCATCCCCAAGCTACTTGCTTTTTGAAGTTCTTTCTCATCTATCCTTATGACATCTGTGGTGGCACTAGTCTCTTAAATCTCCCAAGAATTCTGCATCACCTTTAGTTTATCATTTGCACAAGTAAAGACGATTCTAGAAACTTCTTTCTGGTTCTCACTTTGTCATTTAGACAATCAAACGAGAGCACACTGACTGAATATGATTATCCCAACTCTGCATTTTAGAGCTAGGGAAATCATGTGATTTCTACCAGGCCACTGTGAACTGAGCTCAAGCCAAAGGCCTTGTATTCCCTGGGTTCTTAAGGCTCTGTCCTATCAGGTGCAATCGTAGAATTTTGGGGGCAAAATTAATGTCACTGTAGAAATATTATGTAGCAATTTCACATTTCAGTTATTTCTCTCCCCATGATGCACAATCACTCTGAGAAGTGGCCCAGGGTCCCTGCAGAAATGGGCAGGAGAAAGCTTTTTCCTTTGTATCTATGATAGCGTAGCAGAATACTTCTTCAAGAAGCATGGCATCCTCTTTATGAGAAATAAGTAGGGGGTTCACAGCTGTCTATTGGGGATTTAAGTTGGTCTTTTTTACTTTGGACTTTGGGCTGTGTGTATGTGTGCGTGAGTGAGTGCCTGTGTGTGTGTGTGTGTTACTGTTATTCATGTGTATACACAAACCAAGTCAGAATTTGTAGACTGCCCCTTTATTTCAATCTCAGGAAAGTCTACCAGAATCTACTAGCCAACAGGAAACATTACACCACTCTGATGATAACTTTCCCTGTTGCCCACTGTGGCAATATTTTTGTCTCTGGGAGTTTTATAGCTGAGCAAGTCAGTCCAGTAATTTCACCTTCCTGTGAATTGATGGCCGCATTAATGGCTACTATAGAAGAGATGTTAGTTTAGATAACACGTTTTTTAAAAGCATCGATGGGATGAAGGGAGTGTTTTTTCTGTTCTTCCAGGTTGTAATTAATGGGTGGCCGAGCAGGTCTTACATAATGAAGTCACTCCAGCATTCTAGTACCTTATCTTCTGGATGTCTTCTATTTATAGTAATGTAAGATGCATTTGTGGAAGAGGTGATTTTCGGGTATTTCTTGATAGAAAGCAGTCTCATGTTTCAAGTGTTTATGTGGAGCCTTGAGTGACATAAGACAAAACTGAAAAGATAGAAATGGGAGTGATAATGAAGTTTGTAATGATTAATTTCACATGTCAACCTGCATAACAAAGATTGTAACCAGAAGACTGGTAAAACATTATTTCTGTATATACCGTGAGGTAGCAGACTGAGTGAAGAAACCCTATTCCCCAGCAGTGAGGGCACCTCACAATTTCAGGAGGGGCTGCATCGACCAACAAAGCAAAGGACAAATTAAATTTCTTCTTGAGCTCAGATGCCTTTTGCTCTCAGGCTGTGGAACTCCAGCTTCTCAGGCATTAGACTCTGAAGCTTACAAAAATGATCCCTTTAGTTCCCAAACCTGCAGCCGGGGGCTGAATTGTATCATAGAAGTTCAGTGGGAGAAGGGACATTGGAAAGGTTCTGCTTCTAGAAGATGCTTGCAGAGAGGAAGAAGAACCTGGGGAGAGCAGACAGATTGGGAGACAGGCCATGGGCATGGCATGCACAAAAGCAGTATGCCAAACTCTATCTTGAAGTTCTTTCAGGAGGTCAGCAATATGGTGGCATTGTAAGGAACTAAGAAAGACAAGGAAGTTGTGAAGAAACAGATGAAACACAGTGAGGAATAGGTAGAAATGATGTAGCACAAGTCTCCGAAAAGCTCTAAAATTTTAACTGCCAAAGAGCGGGTTGACAGCACACTGATTAATGTGATTAATTAATGAAATGACTGTGTAATGTGACAACCTGGCTGAGGTGAACTACATTCCCAGAATTCTTTCTCCTGCAGCTTTGCCGTGAGGGTGAGCTGTGAGTCTGGGGTGGTCTGGAAGGTAAGGATGGGGTAGCTGTCTCACTCTCCTCACTGGTATGGGGTACCCGTGCCTCTGCAGCAGGATTGTCCCTCAGTCCCTGCATTTCACACAAGGTGTGTGTGTGTGTGTGTGTGTGTGTGTGTGTGTGTGCGTGTGTTTACCTCCACAGCAGAAGGACTTAGCTTCTTTGGGACATCCAGGCTATCAAGATGGGCATGGGCTCTAGTTCATGCTTTGAAGTCTGTCTTGTTCTTGATTTCGTGCACTTTCCATCCATCAGGTCTTCCTAACTTGGTGTACTCTGTACCATGCACTCCCTTTCCAGCAACAGTCAAAGCTTGGACTTCAACAAGGCTGGACACACACACACAGCTCAGGGCACTGATTGTTATTCCTTTAAGATCCATGTTTAAACTGTCATCTTCCTTTGTTAAAGAAGCATGCCTGTTTGGGTGTGGCGTCTCATATCTGTAATGCCAGTTTTTGAAAGGATGAAGCAAGAGGATTGTTACAAGTTTGAGAGCAATTTGGGCATAGCATGAGGTCCTGCCTCAAGAAAAGACAGAACAGGGAGGAAGGGGCAGGGAAAAAAAATTGAGGAATTTCTGGCTTGGCATAGGCAAGTGGATTGTGCTCATTATTGTAGTTCATGTTGTTTGAAATATTGCTATTTTCATTTTTCAAGTACAATACATTATTGTACTACAATACTGGGCATAAGTGTTTAAACACATTCACCACTACACATTTAAAAATTTTTCCATATATATGTGTGTGTGTGTGTACATACATACACACACACATATATATATATGTATGTACACACACACACACACATATATATATACACACAAGGTGTTTCCATTAGAACACTTTTACACATGTATGCAGTGCCTGCCTCCTCTCCCACTCCTTCCTCCCTTCCGTTCTGAGTCCTCTTTGTTCGCCTAGACAGCTTTGCTACTGTTTTCATGTCATATGTACATACATGTTTGCATTTCCACATTTCTGCTGCTTTCTCCCCACTGTTTGCCTTTCCCCATCCCTGTTTTGGAGGAGATTGGGCAGGCCACTTTCTCTTCCGGTCTGTGTGTGATTCAAAAGAGACTGTGATTCACTTCCCAACACAGAACAAACTAGATCATCTATTCAGGTATAGTTTTTTAAAAACAACCCCAGGAGAAACAAGTGGGTGCTGAAGCAGTAAACTCAACTATAGAACGTGTCAGTCCTTCTGTGGAGAGATCTGCACTGGTCTCACTGCAAGACCTAGATGGGGGCGAGAAGGACTCCCCAACGTGTGATCAGCCCCATCTGAACAAGTTGTAATGGCAGGTGTGTGCTGACCTGACACGCTCAACTCTACTATTGGGGAAGCTTATGAAACAGTTAGGAAGTAGAGCCTTACTAGGAAAAGTATGTCATTAGGGATTGGCTTTAAGTTTTTGGGTTTTTATTTGTTTGTTGTTTTCAAGACAGGGTTTCTCTGCGTAGCCTTGGCTGTCCTGGACTCACTTTGTAGACCAGGCTGGCCTCGATCCACCTGCCTCTGCTTCCCCGAGGGATGACAGGCATGCAATACGGTGCCAGCTTTGATTTTTTTTTTTAATTTCAGTTTATTTACTTACATCCCAAGGGTGCCCCTCCCTCCTCTCTTTCCACTCTCCCCCTTTCCCCTCCTTCTCCTTTACCCTCTCCCTTTCCTTCCAGAAAAGAGGAGCACCCCCATCCCTATATCAACCTTCCCTAGCACATCAAGTCACATCAGGACTGAGCTTCACCCCCTGAGGCCAGGCAAGGCAGCCCTACCAGGCAGACGTGATTTAAAAGCAGGCGGCAGACTCCATGTTAGAAGCAGCTTGGCCCCCTCCATTCAACAGGCGACCCACATGAAGACCAAGCTGCCCACTGGCCACATATGTGCAGGGGGCCAAGGTCCAGACCATGCATGATCCTTAGTTGATGTCTCAGTCTCTGTAAGCCCCCATCGGCCTGGGTTAGTTGTCTCTGTTGGTCTTCTTGTGAGGTTCCAGTCCCCTCCAGGTCCTTCCATCTTTCCCCCACCACTTCCACAGGATCCAGAGCTCTGCCCCATGCTTGTCTGGATCCACTACTGTCTGGAGCCTCCCAGAAGACAGTCAAGTTAGGCTCCTGTCTGCAAGCACAGCAGAGCATCATTATTAGTGTCAGGAGCTGGATCTCTACAGTGGAGTGGGTCTCAGGTTGGGCCAATTATTGGTTGGACATTCCCTCAATCTTTGTTCCCTCTTTATCCCTGCTCTTCTTGTAGGCAGGGTAATTTTTGGATCAAAGGTTTTGTGGGTGGGTTGTTGTTCCCCTCCTTCCACTAGTCCTGCCTGGCTAGGAGGTGGTCACTTCAGTTTTCATGTCCCCCGTTAGGAGTCATACCCATATCCTCCCAGGCACCTACCCTGCAGCAGGCCTCCAGCCTGACCAAGAGATGTCCCTCCCCCCTTCCCCCTTCTTGTTCCCAGCCCTCTCACCTCCCACCCCCAATCTCCCCACATCTGATCCCCACCCTCATTTCCCTCTCCATTTCATCTCCTGCCTTGTTTCCTCTCTTCATCCACTTCTGCTGTCTATTCTATTTCCCTCTCTGAGGGATTTTCAGGGACCTCCCCTTGGGCCCTCCTTGTTACTTAGCTTCTTTGGGTCTGTCGTTTCCAGAATCCACTGTTTTAGTCTGCCTCCCTCCGACTTCCGCCACTTGTGGTTTTTCTACCCTTTCTTCTGAGATGGCCCCTCAGCCTTGTGGAGAAGAGTGCGCTATATGTCGTGTTCTCAGCTGAACATTCCACAGTCACATCTCTGTAGTGAATTTCTGTGTTATTCACCATCCCTCACACAAAGAAGCCTTTTTTGCTAAGGCCTGAGAATTGCATTAATCTATGTGTATAGGGATAAGAATGTAGAGGGCAGTTTAGGAAAATAACCATTTAGGAAAATAATAGTTATAGGTTTACTCTTGGGACCTATGAGTATTCCCACCACGGGATCTTGCCTGATTTGCAGAACCAGGCTGTAGAGGCATTTTTAATTCAGAACATGGTGCTTTGGCAAGAGATCATATCCAAAGATCTTCTAGGCCTGTGTGATCTGGCTGGAAAACAGACATACTAATCCCAGGAGAAAGAGGCAAGCAGACCTCTGAGTTCCAGGCCAGCTTGATGCAGAGCAAGTTCTAAAAAAATAGCTTAGCCCCAGGCGTCGTGGTGACAGAGGCATGCAGATTTCTGAGTTCAGGCCAGTTCCGTTCAGGTAGTTCAGGTGGGTCAACGTGTTGAGAGACAATGCCATGGAGTTGAGTTTGTGGCAGTTCAGTTCATGGAATTCAGAGGCAGTTTTTACTGGGAGAGTTTTACAGAGAGAGGTTGAAGAGACAACAAGCTAGACACAGGTGAAAACAGAAAGTGCCAGAGAATGAGAAGGTGCCAGATTAGAACCTATTGCCAAAGTTAGCATGAGGCCAAGCAGAGCAATTCAGTCAGAAGTCAAGAGAGAAGTCAAATTGAATCAGTCAGATAGGAGAAGAGTTTGAGCTAGAAAAGCTGAGTTGAACCAGTTAGTCAGAGTTCAGAAAGAGCCAGAAAGGATAAGCTTATTCAGCAGTAAGTCTCAAAGGCTGAAAACATTCTGTGGCTAATTTAGATTGTACAGAGGCTAGAAGCTTCCAGGACTAGGCCTAGGCTAGCAGACAAAGGCAGTAAGCCTCTAAGATGACAATTAGAACAGGAGAATAAAAATTACTTTTATTCCAAGCATGTGTTTCCTTCTGAGTAACAGGCCTCAAATCCAATCAGAAAGTAGTTGGTTAACCCTATAACATCTGCCCCATTATTGCATCCATGGCCATATCTTGCTTGAAAGGTTCCTGGCTGAATAAGAGGGTTGATGACCCCCATTATCACCAGGCAACCTACATAGCATCTTTTGGTACTATGAAAGCTAGCCAGCAGGGAGGAAACTTCCTGGTAAGTCAACTTTATTTCTCCATGGCTTGTAATCAACCTGTGTGTTGATTAAGATGTTATCATTAAGTTCTTGTGTGCAACCAAGAACAAGGGCAATAGTCTCTTTTAAGTGTCTCTGTTATACTCTTGACCAAAAACTTGAAAGGAAGTATTCCATACCTGGCACTGTCTTTTTGTTTTTTTCGTTTTTTTTTTTTTTTTGTTTCTTTTTGTTTTGTTTTGTTTTTGTCTTAGACATTCAAGGAAGTAAAATGAAATCTCAAAGTATTTTTTAATTTGCAGTTTCCTGGTAGATAGGATAGTAAACACTTCTAAAGCTATCCCTCAGCCGTCTGGATTTCTTCTTAGAATTCTCTGTTTAGTTCCATAGCATACCTATTTACTGTTTCGGTTTTTTGTTTGTTTGTTTGTATGTTCAGTGTTTAGGTTGTTTTGTTCTTTGTATATTGTAAACACCAATTTTTTATGAGATGTAGAGCTGGTAAAGTTGTTTTTTTTTTTTCCTGGTCTATGTATTACCACTTGATTTGTAGCTTTGTAGCTTACTTACAGTGCAAAGCTTCTTACATTCATGACATTCTACATGTTGACTGTTAGTTCTATTTCCTGGATGACCTGGGCCTTATTTAGAAAGTCCTTATCTGTCAATTCCTTCTTCTAGAAATTTCAGAGTTTCATGTCAAACACTGAGATCTTTGATCCATTTGCAATGGATTTGTGTGTAGGATGAGAGAGAAGAATTGAGCTTCACACTTCTACCTATCAGATATACAGTTTTTCCAGCACTATTTGCTAAAGATACTGCCTTTTCTCCAGTATGTATTTTTTGGCATCTTTGTCAAAAACAAACAAACAAACAAGTGCCTGTTGGTGTGTGGACTTACATCTGTGTCCTCAGTTCTAATTCTGATCAATGTGTGAGTGTATGTGTGTGTGTTTCCCAGTAACATGCTGTGTTTACTACTATGGCTCTGTAGTATAAGACTTGAAATCAGGTACCTTACTGTCTGTTCCCTCTCTCACTAGCTACTAGAGTAGGACCACAAATGTAAAGGTCAGTGAAGGGGTGAGAGAAACTATTGGATGCACTGACTTTCAGCTAATGTCTGTAGAGAGACAAGAGAACTGATAGGGAAATTCTCACGGAATGCTTCCACTTAACAAGACTGGTAGGGATGATTGGGAGAAGGAGAGAAGAGAAATGCTTCTCTAACACAGGAAGACGAGTTAGACATCAGGCAGGGCAGAAAGATCACAAAAGCAATAATCATAGGAAAAGTCCTGATCTCACCTTCAAAAACCTGAAGGCATTGATAATAAACTAAGTGTAAAGAATATTGAATTGAAGCTGAAACCCAGGTCTAGTTCAGGTCATGGTCACTCACCTTCACTTTAGTGGCCTGATAGAAGAGGGTGTTTCTTTTGGGGGAAGAGGGGAATGTTTGGTTGATTATCTAGTCTACTTTTAGATAAAATATCTTCCATGCATCCAGAAAATATCTGCACATATACACAAAATGAGAAAATGGAACTCAGAGGTCAAGAAAGGAAGTTATCAGTAGAAGTGATAGCCAAGTTTTATAATTACATATGACAAAAGGTGCGAAAGGAGGGGCTGGGGAGATGGTTCAGTGGTTAAGAACACAGGATGCTCTTCCAGAGGTTTGGAGTTCAATTCCCATTACTTACATGTTGGTTCACAACCATCTCTAACTACAGTCCCAGGGGATCTGACCTTTTTTGGCCTCCGAAGGGCACCAGGTATTCATATGGGACACAACATACAGGTGACAAAGACCCATATACATAGCATACATTAAAAACCCTAAAAATAAAAAGAAAGAGATGGAAGCTATGTACAAATGAGATGGAGAATTTGAGAAATATCATGGGGAGTATTTAAAGAAAACAATTAAAAAAAACAATTTTATATATAAATAGTATTTAAAGAAAACACACACATATACATATTAACCAAAAGTATTAACAATTAGATAAGTTTAATAGTAAATTAGAAAAAAAAGAGAAAGAGAAAATTTGAAAATGGATAAACCGAAAAACAAACTGAAATAAAAGAAGAAAAAAGATAAACAAAACAGAGTGTTTTAGATTCATAGAATGATAGCACACATTCTAACATTTCTGTCATCAAAGTACTAAGAGAACAGAGAAAATGGGCAGACAAAGTATCCAAAGAGATAAATGAGAAATCCCTAAGGTGAGTAGTGAACTGTCAACCTGCAGTTACAGGAGCTTCAGCCTGCACCAGTCAGAATACTGAAAAGACAGCTATATTATAGCCGGAATCCTGGACCAAATCTAAAGAGACCTTTACAGCAGCCTCAGGAAAAGGCACACCACACATAGTGTGCCAAATACAAACGATTAAGTTAATTTTACCAACATAATGTTTATTTCTGCTCTGCTCATGAAAGAAAGAAAATGGGGACAACTTAGATGCATATCAACAGGTGAGTGCGCGGTGAAAATGTGGTACATATATGCAAAGGGGTCTTTTGTTTAGAGTTATCTTCATGTGTATGAGTGTTTTTGCACATTTGTAAGTGCATCATGGGCATGCATAGTGTCCATGGGTGTCAAAGGACAGTGCTGAACCCCTTGGAACTGGAGTCACAGACAGTTGTGAGCTTATCATGTGAGTGCTGGGACTTGAACCTGGGTCCCCTCTGAGAGTAGTGAGTACTCTTAACCTTCAAGCCACCTGTCCAGCCCCTATGCAGTGGAGTGTATTCAGAAGAAATAAAATAATGAAATAATAAAATTTCAGGTAAATGGATAGATCTGGAGAGCACATTAAATAAGGTGACCCAAACTCAGAAAGACAAAATTGCATGTTCTCATATATGAATCCTAGCCTGTAATGTATTTAAGTTGTTGTAAATACAGGCAAACTCTAAAAAAAACGAGACCAACAGATAGTTGGAAAATAGGTGGTGTGAAAGGATGGGAGGACAGAAAGACATGAAGGAAAAGAAGGCACAGGGGTAGGATACAGAAAGGAGCAGGGTAGTTGGGGCTGGAGGAAGTAAGGAAGAGGAAGAAACACTAAAACACACTGGATTGGGGGGAAAAATGGAGACAGGAGAAAAACAACATGTTTAAATTGCCAAGAAGGGGCCTGGAAAGGTGGCTCAGCATTTGGGAGCACTGACTGCTCTTCCAGAAGACCTGGTTTCCATTCCCAGGACCCACATGGCTCACCAGAGTTTGTAACTCCAGACCCAGGGGATCCAGTGCCCTCGTCTAGCCTCAATAGGCACTGCATGTACCTGATGCACAGACTTACATACAGGCAAAACACCCATACATATTAAAAAGAAAATATTTTTTAAAGAAATCCAAAGGGAAAAAGATCAATCAGTTTTCATGTTTATGGACAGTGAAGCTATCCTTTAAAAATGAGTGTGAAGCAAACACACACTGGGATAGACCACAGCTGATAAAGTCCATCACCAGCAGACACTGGAAAGAAAGCTTGAGGCCAAAAGGAAGTGGTATTAGATGGAAAGCCAAATCTGCATGGAATAATAATGAAAAAAAAGTGGAAAAGAGAAATACCTGCATAAATTAAAGAGGCATATTTTCACACAGTCATCATATAACAATAGTTATACATTTTCACACATCAAAATGTTGCAATGTACAGTACATTTTCTAACAGGAGAAGCAAAATATAAAACTGCAGTATCACAGATAGGAAAGGAATAGAAGGAATTGTGCAATTATTTTTTATTTGTATGTTATTAACAGAGTAACATTTTTGTTTGTTTGCTTGCTTTTGTGTTTTGAGACAGTGTCTCAACTTATTGCCCTGGCCTGGAACTCTATGTAGATCAGGCTGGCATTGAACTCATAGAGCTAGGCCTTCCTCTGTCTCCCAACACTGGGATTAGAGGCTTGATTCACCAGATCAGGCCATAGTTACTTTATTTGAAGATAAATGGTGATAATTAAAGATGTAAATTGAGGGCTGTTGAGAAGGCTCAGCAGGCACATACCTTGAAAATCTGGAGACTTGAGTTTGATGTTGGGATCTAAGAAAGGTAGGAGAGAATTAACTCTATAGAGTTGTTCTCCAGCCTCCAAAGGAACTCCACATAAGTTCGTGTGTGGCCATATTCACACACATACACAACAATAATCAATAAAGATTTTTAAAAATGCAAATTCAGATTTCCAGGACAAGACAATTTAGAAAGACAATTTAGAAAACTGGTTCTTAACCAGTGGGTTTTGGCCCCTTTAGGGATCACATATTAGAAATAGCCTGCATATCAGATATTTACATTATGGTTCGTAATAGTAGCAAAATTACAGTTATGAAGTAGCAATAACTTTATGGTTGGGGTCACCACAACATGAAGAACTATATTAAAGGGTCGCAGCATTAAGAGGTTGAGAACCACTGATATAGAGAGTGCATGGAAATATGAAAATGTCCAAAGTAACCAAAAGGAAACAGGGACTAGAGACATGAAATCCATAACACATGGACTAGATGAATGAAGTGAGTTTCTCGTATATGCTCTTCCTGGACAATGAACGGCTCTGGAAGCTTGCTTCCACTACAAACTTGATAATGTTGTGTCACGCACTCAACCCCAAACTGCAAGTTAACAGGGCTTTTAAGCAAAATGTATACTGTAGTAAAATCATTTTGACACAACTAATATCATTTCCAATATCACAAATAAAGATGAGCCGTTTCTCACACTCCCTACACTGGCGACAGTTAAAACGTTCCAGCATGACCTTGTAGCCCATGTATTTTTCCGAACTCAAACTATAGTTCCAAGAGGGTTTTAAAAAATGTCAGCAGAAATGCAAGGGATATTTCCAACATGTAAAATCCATCTGACTGCCACAACATCCATCTAATTTCAAGTGAATGTGGCTAATCTGCATGCCTCAGGGGAGCTATCATGAGAATTTGTGGAGTTCTAATAGAAAATTTAAAATGTGTTCAAAGCACTGAAACACAAGTACAATCATTCATTCGTGGCTTCCCATGAATATGTGATGTCATCTGTTTGGGTGGAAAGACACTTCAAAATTGAACCCGTATATTCCCGTTGAAATTCAGGATTAAATACGGCCGGCACGGTGATGAATGCCTCACTCAGGAGGGGAAGGCCTCAAAACAAGCCTCAAAACAAGCAAGCAAGCAAACACCCAAACCCAACAAAAATCCCCAATAAAAAGCAACAACAAAAAGCTACAAAAACACAAGAGAAAAGGTAGGTATTTGTGAGGGATAAGAATGGGTAGATGAGGGGGTTTGGTTGCTGGTGTACATATGACTAAATTCTCTGGGGAACATGACTACTAGCTGAAGAAATTGGTTGTGGTATCTGGAAGTTCCTAAAACACCCGTTCCCATTTTATCAGCAAAGGAAGCGCTTTCCCACCTCAGCCCTTCTAACAAGTGTCATTTAGAGTCTTTCGATGAGTGCGTGAGGTATTCTTTGTGAAAGTCTGAGAACGTTTTGTGACGCTAAACAGTGTACAGGGAAAAAAAAAAAAAAGTCAGAATGGCTTACTAGAGTGAGTTCCAGGCCAGTCAGGGCTACACTGGGAGACCCTGCTTCAGAACAACCCTGCTGTCTTCCCCACGCCCCAAGAAACCAGCGGGGGAACAAGAGGTGAGTCTGGAAATTCCGACTGGTCTTCAGCACGAACAGAATGCATTTTGTACACACGTGTATTTATGTTTATTTTACCGTCGAAAGACAACGTGAACGCGCATTTAGTTCCTCGTACCGTAGACCCACACATCACACCTCGTGTGTAAGAGCGGGTTAGGCTTTCAAACACTGCAGTGGGCATTTTAGGAGGTTATACAGAGCGATGAAGCGAGAGTGATCAGAACGCGGGTGCTCCGGGCGAGCGCCCCGGCCCCGGGGACCCGGGCTGCCCCTCCTCCGCGGGACCCCCGGGGGCCGTCCCCTCCGCCAATGACCGAGGCCGAGCGGCGGCCGGGGGGAGGGCTAAGACCTGCGGGAACGCGCCCTGTCAACTTTGTAGTCCCGTCACCTCCGTCGGTTGGTAGCAGCCGCCGTGGTTTTAAACGGCCGGGGGATTTCGAACCGGGGAAGGCGGGAGGTCAGGCCGAGGGGCGCCCCCACCCGACCCGGGCCCGGGCCCCGCGCGCGGCCCCGCGGCTTTGTCTCGGGCGTCGCGCCCCGCACTTCCCCGCGCGCAGCCTGTAACCCGAGCTCCCATTTCCTGGTGGATTCTCTTAAAGCGGCCGCGGCCGGCGCGCCGAACAAAGGCCATTGTCTCGCTTCCTCCTGCGGCGCCGCGTCCTTCCCGGAAGGGCCCCCTTCCCAGACCGCGCGCTCGCCGCCGCGCCCGCGCCCCGGGCTGCGCCCCGAGAAGCCCCCCGCGGCGCCGGGCCCGGCTCCCCCTCCTCCCCGCACCGCGGAGGCGCGGCCGCGGGCGCTCGCCGGGGCCCCCCGAAAGGCGTCCTCCTCGGGGCGCCCTCCCGGGGCGGCCCGCGCCCCTCCCCCGCGCGCCCTCTCCCCCCGCGGCCCGCGGTAACCCGAGCTTTCATTTCCTGGTGGCTCCTTTAAGAGGCAGAGCCCCGGTGCTGGGAATTCACGTCAGTGTCGGCCCCGAAACTCTCAAGATCAATGAGCGGGGCGCTTTCTCAGTTCTGCCTTTCGGTTTCTCTCTTCCAGGAAGGAAAACATTCGAGAGAGGGAGAGCGAGAGAGAGGGAGAGGGAGGGAGGGGGAGAGAGCGAGCCAGAGAGCGAGCGAGCGCCGCGGGAGGGCGGGGGCGGGCGCGCCGGCCGCGGGTGGGAGGAGACACGAGGACGGCCGGCTGCGCCCGGGTCGCCGCGCCGCGACCCGCACACCCCACGCCGCGCCCGCCGGCTCCCACGCCCCCGCGCCGCGCGCCCGACCCGCGCGTCCCGGGGACCACCCCCGGCCCCCCGCCCCCACCCACCCACCCATCCGCCCCCAACCTCGGGGCGGCCGCCGCGGGCGATGCTGCAAGAAACTTCTTAAATGACCGCGTCCCGCTGCTGCCCCGCCGAGCGTTTCTGGGTTGGGGAGAGGAAAGGAAAGTGGAAAAAAACTGAGAACTTCCTGATCCCTCTCGCTGTGAGACATGTCTGAGACTCCTGCTCAGTGTAGCATTAAGGTAACGATCCGGTTCCCCTCCTTCTCCCCTCCCTCCCCTCCACTCCCCCCCCTCCCCACCTGGGCGATCGGAACCCCCTCGCCCCGGGGCTGCTGGTGCAGTTGCCTAGGCTCGCGGGGGAATTGTTTGGGGCGCGAGGGAAAGAGATGCGGCTCGCTCGCAGCGGCGGCTGTACCCTTTAGCGTAACCTTGCTACACCCCTCTCCCGCCGAGTCCCTCCTGGGCTCCTGGGCCCCCCACCCCACTCTCCTTCTTGACAATGTAATGCCGCTCTCAGTTGGTAGGAGGAACCCGGGTTGCCTTCAGATCTGTAGAACACCTCCGTAATTAGTGCGCTTAAAAATGAGGAAAAAAAAAAAAAAAACCTTCTCCTTATTCCTACGCCTAACATGTGACTAAACTGTAACTTTTGTTCCCGAGGGGTGGTCTCCCTAGGGAAAAAGTTCTAGGGGCCTCACTAGGAGAGTCTCTCCGTATCTCTCTCCACTCTGGGTTCTATCACACAAGAGATTTTTGCCTTTTCTCTTCTGATTGTGATTGCAAGCTCTAGCTAGGACAGTCTTGGTGTCAGCTTTTCCTGGGCATTGCACAATGAAAAAAAAAATTAAACCAAGGTGAATAAAGTTGCTGAATAGTTGTTTTACTCTAGTGCATCTGAAAGTTGTTGAGCAATCTGAGCTTAGAAAACTCCTGTGATGCAGGGTGGAAGAGAAGTGGCTGGGCAAAATGACCTTCCCTGACAGGGCAGAGCCCGTGCTGAGAAGCTGCGGTCTCAGGGCTCCCTGGCCTGTTGTCAGTTCAGGAGCAATGTTTGCAAACAGCCCTTGCCTTGTAGGTAGTCATGCGTGCGTGTGTGTATATACCGTCTGCTTATATAGGCTATGGTGCTGTAGTTTGTTGCTTTTAAAAAGTTGCTGTGAAGTTTGCCGCCGTTGGGAGGCAGGATGATTTGTCTGTCTCCCCCAGTTGTTTTTCCCATGCTGCGGTTGATTCTGTACTTTATTTCAAGGTTCTGCCAGTCACCGGGAGGCAAGCTTTCTGCTCCCCTGTGCAGGGCTGAAGTTTCTCAAGTTTTCTTCTGGCTTGGCCTATTTATTTAATAGGTGTCCCTTGGATGGATGTTGCAGAAACAATGGGAGTTAGGAAAATCTTTGGTGTTTTGACAGCATTTCATCTAGGATCTATGTGAGGGAAAGGCATTTTGTCACACTGGTTTACTAGGTTTTTGTGATTAGAATCAGACCTTAGTGTTTTTTTTTTGTTTTTTTTTTTTTTTTTTTTTTTTTATCAGGAATGATGGTCATGGGTTTGAAGTAAGGCTGATGGGGACTCAGAAGGTGTCTTTGTTTTGAGCCTCACGGAAGAGCCCAGAGGAACTTTTGGGCTTTTGTGTTTGTGCATATCTGGGGTAGGCTTTGGCTCAATGAGTGCCTCACTAAAGAATTTAGGATACAGTGATACTTCAAAACCAGTTCCCTCTGCAATATAAATTAGATTCTTTGTTGAGTTCAGGAAAATATTGTTGTATAGATAATTGAATTTACCTCACACTTCATAACAAAAACAGAGGTAACTAAATAATAGGGTCTTAGGTCAGTAAATTATATTTGGCTCGATGGCAGTAAACCTGACAACAGAAAAATCTGGACCAACGCTAGCACAATAGCTTCGGATTGAAAATAACACATCACAGTCCGTCCTGTGACTTCTCATACCTCTTCTAATGTGCCTGCACTCCTGCTGTTGTGATGGGCTAGTGGCTGTCTGCTGGAAGCAGGGGTACCTCTGGTGAACGGCTTATTTCATGGCACCCCGATGGAAGGAAGGGCTAGCACATGGAAAGAGCCAAACCCCAACAAAACCTGTTCCCAAATGTGATACGGAAGTTGTGTGCAATTTGTGCTGCCATTTTTCCCCCCTTATTGTCTTAGGTTGTTTATTTATCTATTTATTTTTTGACTTTGGTCCTGGGAATGGAACCCAGAGCCTTGTACTGTGTGGGATAGCTGAACTCTGGTTTTGTACTGTAACATACAGCCCTTCCAAAAGATGGGTGCCTTATTTATTTTTTAGTTTATCAGTGTGTACTTTGTCATTCAAATGTGTTTATTATTCTTCCCCACCTATGTGAGTAACATTTTTGTTTTGGATTGTTATTGGTGGAGCTGGTCTGTGAATGATTTTAGGCGTGTGTGCGTGAAGACTCTCTCCATGGAGTTGCTTGAGTTTTTCATGTCCCATAATAGGCCGTGGAGATCGCGGACCAGGATTAGTTCAGGTCATCTGAAAAATGTGTGTGCTTCGTTTAGTTCTTGGGATGTGGTGCAGTGACGGCGGGAGAGAAAAAAGTGTTTTCCAGCAAGCCCCAAGCAAGTTGCCTGCTTCTCAGGATTTACTTAAGCCCAGTAACGGACAAACTTTTCCTTGGAGTGCAAGTGAGCATCTGAAGGATGAGCTGAGGCTATGCTGTGCTAAGGGCAGGAAGGCTGAGGAGAGAGAGGTTTCTCTCCTGCTGAAACCTTCCCTATCTGCTCTCCTGCAGCACAAACAGCTGGTCAGTGGGCAGTAAATTCCTCAGCAGCTGGTGAGATGGAGGCCACAGGAGCCTGGCCAGAGGCAGCCACGGGGGGGGGGGGGGGGGGGGGGGGGAAGTACTTTGTTTACTTTTGAGCCCTGTCTGTTGTGCTAGGAAAGACCAGAGTCAGATTTGGGTGGAGTTTCCAAGGTGAAAGTTTCTGAATTGGTCAATCAGTGACACCTCTGTAAAGATCAGTTGAGTGCGAGGTGGCTGGAGAAGGGCCTTGTGTGTCTTTGCACTTAGGCAGGGCTTTCCTTTACCTAGAGGAGTTAATGTCAGACATTTTTACGGTAGAAGAGAGAAGCTTCCCCCCACGAGGCCTGGGGTCAGCCAGAGTAACACGGAGCCTTGTTTATTCTCTGTAACAGCCCTTCTGTAAGTGCTGTGGCATTCTGCTCAGTTCCTCACTGCTTAGCGTTGGCTGATCATCTCTGTAGAAGAAATCAGATTTATTCCCCCCCAGAAGATTGGGCTAGCCACAGGACAAAGGAGAATCGTCTGGCTTTTCCAGCATCAGCCCTCACTTCAAGTCACTGTTCAGTCTTAAATTCATCCAAGTTACAGCAAAAAGTGGTTGTGGCCCAGCGGACACAGGCCTTTTGCAAGGCTTGGCACAGACCTTACCTTGACTGAGGTGATCCCGCACATAAAAAGCTAGTGGCATGATGACCCAAGGCCCTTCTTTTCTTGTTTTCCTTAACAGGTCACATTTATTGATAGAATGAAATTCTAATAAAAAAATGTTTTTGGGGGAGACTGTCTATACTCCTTTGGGTTAGCAAGGGTGATTTTGGTACCATAGTTTCTCATCTGGTAGCTGGTACAGGATCATTTCTGTCATGTTTGCTGAGTCCAGGTGAGGTAAGGAGGAGGTGAGTAGCCCTTCCTCCCTGCTCACAAGTCACACCTCATTTAATAAGGTTCCCCTACTGCCTCTGCCTGGTGTCTGTCCAAACCTTAGAAGGATTTTGATATAGCCAATAATAATCTTTGGTTATTTTGATAAATGTCAGGAACTGCTTCTGGGTCTGAGCAAAAGAAAGGAATTGGGGTGAGACTGGTGGTTCACCCCTGTAATCCCTTCATTTGGGAGACTGTGGAAGGAGGATTAGGAATTCGGTTAGGAGTTCAAAGTCATTGTTGGCTACACAGTAGGTTTGTAGGCCAGCCTGGACTATGTGAGACCTTGTCTTAAAATTAAATAGGTAAATAAATGAGGAGCGATTGAGTAGGCAAACGAAAAGGCTTGCGGGATCCTCATAAAGGCTTAGGTGGACCAGCAGCTGGTAGGATTCCCCATTTCTCTGACAGAAGCATCAGAGAACTTTCAGCTATTTAGAGTTGAGTCAGACTTCAGATATCTTAGCCAGACCCTGGGCCACACACTTCTTTTTTCACTGTTGGGTCCCAAGAACCAAGTGGTTGCTTTCGCCCATGAGTGACCGAACCCCAGTAGAACACAGGCCTCCAGGGTCTCAGGCCGCCACATCACATTCTCAAGGTTCACGGTGTGTCTATAAAAGGCCAAGGTAATCTGATACAATAGGCTCTGCTCTCTGGCACTTCCTAGTGCGGTCCATTTTAATCACAAGCCAGCTGGTCTGAGGGCACGGAGCTATGTGCTGTGGAAGGGGGTGTGTGTGGGAGCGGTGGGCTGCGGGGGTCTAGTCAGGTGTGAGAAGAGGAAGTGGTAGGAGGTAGGGATGAGGGAAGAAAGGCCTGCTGCTGCACCACCGTTTGCAGATGTTAGGACAGTGTGTGAGAGTCTGGCAGTTGCACTGTTGGCTGAGCTCACTGCTACCTGCTGTCACATCACCTCACGATAAATCCATGGCAGAGCCACAGGCTTCTTCACCCAGAGTCAGCTAGACCTGTTTGTACCTTCACATCCATGTAGTGTTTAAGAATACGGAAGCTGATCCTAGAGTACCTCTGGAAAGGAGAGGTAAAGCAAGGGAAATTTCTCAGCTGTGAGCACAGACACAGAACTAAGACTTGCTCTCAGACACGCAGCGAGGGCGGGGGTGGCTGGGAGTTACTTGTAGAGCAATTTCATTTTATTCTGGTTTTCAAAGGTTGTGCTTTGGTGTGGCTCCCCCACTTGGGGGATGTCTATATCACAGGAGCCCAGTTGGAGAGTGTGGGGCATAATATTGGACGTACTTTTCTCCTTGAGTTTCGCTTTAGAAGAACAGCACCGTGACTTGGTCCCGGGCACAGTCCGTCATTGCTGTATCGTTCCAGTAGAGTTAAGGAAGCAATATCTGTGTATTTATTGAATGAAGTGTGACTTTCTTCAGTGTTCCCACGCCAACAGGAGCCCAGCTTGAAGACTGTTCATCGCCAAACCTAGTATTTGGGGAAGAGAAAGGCTAGACTAAATTAAGGAGACGTTAGAATTACAGCCTATAAAAAAAGCAAACACATTTTATTGATTTTTCTGTACATTCAGGGACCAGGCTAATAAAATAGCATTTACTGGGACATCTCAGAAAGAGCCCCCCATGAATGGCAGGAATGACTTGTGTTCCCTACCAGTGACTGTAGGAAGGAGTGCAACCATGTGCTTGAAACTGGTTCTTTGGTGTGGAAATATCACCGCAAATCTATCATTTGCTCTGTTAATTCTCTGGGTCACCCTTTCATCTTTGACAGTGAGAATATGCACCGCAGCCAGGTCTGGTCCCAGGGATTTCCAGTTCTTCTTGCAGAGGGAAGAAGGCGTTTTACTGTGTTGTATGGATGCCCCATGTTGATTGAGCTAACTGTGCGTCGGCTCATTGCCCGTGTTTACAGAAACTGCAGAACTCGTGCAAAAATTTGGGGAACTTTATAAATTCTTTGTTATTAGAAATGCTTCATTTCTATTTTAGTGGTCATCTCTCCTAAGACAGCCAGTTCAGGTTTAAAACCCTGTAGGGATTTTTCCTGTTTCTTCCTCCTCCTCCTCCTTTTTTTTTTTTTTTTTTTTGCCTTGAGGCTTCCTTCATCATCACCACCATCACTGGTTGCATACTAATGAGTGCTGTCCTGGAGTGTTAAGCTTAATGACCTCATTCCCTCCTCACAGTCTCTCCTGGAGGCAGTTTTCCTCCCCACTCTACAAACATGGAAGCCAGAGAGGTTAAGTGATGGTCTCAGATCGCTCGGACTTGTATGCCTAGTGGCAGTACAAGGCTGAGACACTAGATCATCGGTCTGTAGTTCCCATGACTGTTGTGAGTTATAGCCATCTCCAGGAAGCAGCGTAGGAAACTGAGGAGTGACAGAGCTATGGGTCATCACCATAGCTGAGGTGAGAGGCAGGGGTGGAGCCAGCGGAGGTCTTGTGTTCCCTCTGCTTGTTCACTGTCATTATCCGTCAGGGCTAGCCAGGTGCTCACTCCCAGCCAATGACCTCTGGATGAATGTTCAGAGGATCCATTTAAACACACACACACACACACACACACACACACACACAAACTCTAGTGATGTGTTATCTGTCGTGGCTCCATTTTTGACCCCCATGCTTTTTACTCAGAAATCTATTTTTTTTTTTATCCTGTTTTGTTCTTATTTCCCCCACTGTCTAATAGTTTCTTCATTAAGTGTTTGGTAATTTGAGGTTGTGTCCCCAGCCTGCCCAGTCTCAGGGCCAAACACCTTTACTGGCAGTACTCCATCCTTCCCCCTGTATTATTATTATTATTATTATTATTATTTTAAAAGCTTTTTATTATTATTTTTTAAAAGCTTTTTTGCCCAGTTCAGGAACGTCCTCCCCACCCCAAAGTGTCCCACGTGTAAATCATTAACATTTTGTGATTTCTGAGACTCTATTTGAGATATTTTTAGATATTCCATCATTTTCCATGTCTACCTGAGAAATAATATTCTTTTCTCTTGTGTGAGTCATAATTTATTTGAATGAAGAGAGACATTTGGTCACATGACTTCATAAATTTCTGTTCTGTTGTCTTTGTTTTGCCTTTGTTTTTGTTTTTGGTTTGTTTTGTTTTCCGATAACCCTCTCTACCCACAACCTGGCATTGGGGATTGAACACAGGCTCTCATATGCTAAGCAAGCAACAGCTCTACTTTTGAGCTATTTCTGTACTCAAATTTTTGTATCCAAACAACTTTAATAAATAGGGGAGGAAAATTCATACTTCCATCAGCCGAGACTTAGCAGAACCCCAGAGCCCCGCAGAAGCAGCAGGGATGGGTGCAGATGTGAGGTGACATGGTGCCGGTGACGCGAGGACGTGAAGGGCAAATGACCCAGACTTCTCATGAGGCAGGTGAGGAAACTGAGTCTCATCGCTTGTCCCAAATCCAATAACTGATTGTGCCAAGCCACAATTGGAATTGTGTATTTTGTCCCAGGTACCTGTCCCTATCACTCCTGGGTGGAGTAGAAGCTATAAGATCAGACAGGACCTCAGAGAGTATTGTGTCCCCTTTATAAGGCATATATAGGACTAACCCCTTTCCCCTGCCACTGGGGCACCACTGAACGGCAGGTGATAGTACTAGCCATCACTTCCAAGTTAAGTCACTTGATTTAAGGAGTGAAGAGAGGATGAAATATATTTTGGAAAGATACCCAAGGAAAAAGGTTGGCATAAAAATAATGTTGATTTTTAAAAGGCCAAGCTTTCTGTATATGGATGGATGATTTATGAGAACACTCCCAAAGGAAGATATGAAAGAACAGGCTCTTGAGGATTTATGTACTCTGTCAGGGGATTTTTCTCTTTGTATGTGGGAGTCAGACATAGGGAAACGACCTCATTTCCTGAATGACCCAAAAAGGACACGTTGCCCTGCTGGGCTGGTGTGAGTTCTGTCAGCAAGTGTGTGTAGGGAGATGCCACCGAATCCTCCCATTTGCCCCTGAATGTAGCTTTAGTTTTGAGTTTTGGTCCCTTGTTTGGTTCTTCCCTGTGAGGTTGTCTCCCCTTAAGGGTATTTTCAGTTGTTGGCAAGAGGGCTCTGTTCACTGCAGAGTGCTCCCCGGAGGAGTGCAGACGTATAGCCCACGGACCTGTGAGACCTGGTCCTGACCCGAACTTGTTCGTGTTGCTTAATCATGAACTTCCTAACTCACCTCAGTGACGATATGACTGCACGGTCCTTACAGTCGGCCAGTGTAAGTCGCGGACACCAGTGCCTTATGCTGTTAAGAAAAGGGAGTTCTCCCTCTCATATTGCCCACAATGTGTGAATGTAGCAGGGGCTCGGGGTTTCAATACCAACCTTTTAACAGTGGAGGACTCAGGCGCCAGAGATGTTCAGGGCGCTGTGAGAGTGATAGAGCCGCCTGAAGGAAGATCCAGGCCGTTCAAGTTGGCTGACTCCCAGCGTAGTGCTCTTGCCACAAAGCCACCGAGTTTCTCACTGGACTGGCGTCACTCCGTTATTGCTCAGAAAAGCTTTTTTTTAAAGCTTTAATTGAGCACAAGCCTTGACAACAGCAGAGACGAGCCAACTGCAATTATGTGACAATACCAAATGCCTTTCGTGTCTTACAGCAGAGTTTTGAGGGAAGTAGCTGGTGTAGCTCTGAATAAGTTTCCAGAGATGAAAGAAAACAGGGAAAAACAAAACAAAACAAAAAAACCTCTGGAAGTCTTGTGCACTGCCTTGGCTGAGGCCGTTCCTCAGCGCTCAGCTATCAGCGCAGGTTCGTGGGGTTGCCTGTTCGCACGGTTGCCTGTCACTCGCACCTGGCGGGGAGACTTGAAAAGCACCCATTCCTCAGTCGGCCTTTGTTTCCCAGGCGGTTCCCTGTCCGTCTGACCACAGAGCAGACACTGTATTGTGGGGTGGTGAAGTCCCAGCTTCATGAATTGGGAGTAGATGGCCCTCCGTGGAATCTTGATTCTACAGAGGAGTTTTAAAAAGCCAGATTTGTTACATGGAGGCACGAGGGGGTTTTTATGCTTTTGGTAGCTGTTAAGGAAGTGAAGTGCCTCTTCGCAGTAGTGGTTATGCTTTTTGCTGTGGACTTAAAATTCCACCGTGAATATTCCTTGTCATATACAAGTACAGACTAGAAATTGACTTGCTCGCTCCCCCCGCCCCCGTTTTTTTCCCCAGTGGTGGCCTTGTGCAAGCTCTACCCCTGAGCCACGTACCCAGTCAGAAATGACCTTTTAGAAAACTAGATTGTATAAATGTTATTTATTGTTTGTTTTTGTTACTAACATTAATTATATGTAATGGGTTTAATTATGACATTTTTCATGCATGCACATAATGTATTTTGGGACATACCTCTCCTTACCTTTTCTGTCCCCCTTCTACTCATCATCTGTCCCTTCTCAACCAATCCTCTTTTTGCTTTCATTATCTTTTTATTTTTTTATTTTTTATTTTTTCCTTCTTGAGAACCCAGTGAGTTTCATTAGGGTTGCTTCCAGGAGCAGGATGAGGGCTTGTTTATAGGAGCCACCAGCACCGTAGCAGTGCCCGTACGAAAATGCCCTTTTTGAGGAATTGACTTCCACCCTGTGAAACAATGAGCGCACTGTCAGACTGTGAAGAAAGAGGGCTAGGTGGACTAAGCCGTCCTTTCCTGCCCTCCCAGGAGCCACCAGCAGAAGTTGGTGGTTTTTCTTGTCAGCTGCCCTGTCCTGTCTGGGCTGTGGCCGACTACAGTGTTTGTTCCGAAGAATTACCTGTGTAGCTAAGTCAGTGATCCTTGCTTCATGTATGTCTCCTGCATGTGGGGAGGCTGACTTTTACATATTTCCTGGAAGAGATGAGCGGCTGATAAAAATCAGTGTTACAATTAAAAAACCAAACCAAACCTAAAACAAAACAAAACAAAACAAAACAAAACAAAAAAAAAAAAAAAAACACCAACCAAACCCCAAACCCCAGAGAACAGACTGTCTCTAAAGTTCTCAAGTTCCTCCGAAGAGTCCGCCTTGCTCCCTGGTGAAAGTGTATGTCTAGATGTGGCCACTGAGGATCTGACACTGTGAACAAGGAAAGATGAGGGTGCAGGCCTGCTCACTTCAGTGCACCTGTGGCTTGAAGGTAGGTCCTGGGTCCCCAGTAATAAATTAAGATTATGGTCAAAGGGCAATTTAGGTACAGCATTTGCCCATGTGTGTGTGTCTGTGTCACTGGGTTTGATCCCCAGCACCAAAATAATAGGTAGGTAGGTAGGTAGGTAGATAGATAGATAGATAGATAGATAGATAAAAGAAAAAGGCAACTTCATCATTATTTATAATCGTCTCAAGCATCATGGTTGATACATGGAAAGATCTCCAAAGGGTAGGACAAGATGAAATAGGATGGGAGCTTTATAAAAGGGGAGGCTGGGGTTTGGTAAGCTCTTCCCTTGACCGCGCTGAAGAACTCAGGCTAGGGAGAGAGACCTCTCTCGATGCTTCCTGTTGTCTTTGCCGGATAGCCCAGTCAGGTACTGCAGTATATGCTGGCTCACTGTGGGTTCTGACAGACTGCTTCCATGCCTTGATTTGTGATCACAGACTGGGCACTCTGGGTACAGAAGTGAATTTTTTCTTTGGGCCTCATCATGTGCTCCTGCTTTGGGGCTGCTCTGGCTGGTTTTAGAAACAAGGAAACTCAGAAGGAATGGACTTCTGATGCATTTTGTAGTGGCTGTCTCCTTTTGATGGGGTCTGGGAGACGTAGAAATGATGTCATGATCCGTTTGATTGGTTCTTTGAGAAGCTGTTGAGATCCGAGCGTCTCCTGACTTAATGGCCAGTGATGAAGGGACATCAAGTCAGGGGTCACATGACACCTTTTTCTCTCTCTTGGTTTCATTCAGCAAAGCGTGTGTGGTGGAGCATGCCTTTAATTCTAGGATTTAGGAGGCAAGAGGCAGGTGGATTTCTGAGTTGGAGGGCAGTGTCTATATAATGAGACCCCGTCTTTTTTTGGAGTGGGGGTGGGGGGTAGGGGTAGAGTCTGAGTAAGTTGGACAAATTCCCTAATCTGGGTAAGTCTCCCTTCCTAAAAGCTTTTAAGACCCGAATGACCTGACTGGCTGAGTCCACCTCAGATCTCTGAGGAAGGCCAGCTCCACTTGCCTCTGCCGTCTAGTCCTTTCCGGAGTCTGCTGACTCTCATTTTTCCGGATGAGGTGGGGGCTAGATCCCGAACCAGTGGGAATGGTCAGATGTCCCCTCCCAGAATGGAGTTTCCTGTCTGAACTTCACCTTCTGCTTTATTGTGGCCCCTGAGCTTTGTGGTTGGGCCTGGCTGTGCACACCTGTCTGCAGGCAGAGGTGAGCTGTAGGTCAGACAGCTTGGGAACACCGTGGGCTGCAGCAGGAGGCTTGGTGGGCATGAGAACACCAGTGGCCTCTCGTCTTTTCAGCATTCTCTCACAGTGTCTCTGTCTCTCTCCCAGAGTGGCAGGAAGAGGGGCAGAGGTGTGTATATCCAGCAGGGTCACGCCTTCCCGTGCGTCCACACCTTTCCTGATAAGTGCACTTCCCTAAGCTACCGTGTTAATTATCTTCTCAGTTCTGTGACAGGGAACGAAGGAAGGAAGGGCGTGTCTATTCAGGCTCACATTGAGAATTCAGTCCCTTACAGCAGGAATGCAGGGTAGCTGATGTCATTGTCTTAGTGGCCAGGAAGCAGAGAGATGAACGCCGGTGATCAGCTTTCTCCTTTGTGTTCAGTCTGAGACCCCAGCCCTTGGGATGGTTTCACCCGTGTTCAGGGTTCCCTCTTCGCTTAACCTTCCCTGAAAACACCCTCATATCTGCCCCCAAAGATGTATGTCCGTGGGTGATCCTATGGCCAGTCAAGGCGATGGTGAAGGTTAGGCCTCACAGTGACCTTCCTTTAGAAAAAGAACATAGAGGATGCTGTGCTGCGTGCAAGCCTTTAATCCCAGGACTTGGGGGGCAGAGGTAGGAAAATTTTGGTGAGTTTGAAGCCAGTGTCTACCTAGTGTCTACCTACCCTGGCCAACCAGGGCTACATATTGAGATGCTTTCTCAAAGAAGTTATCAACCAAAGCATCAACACTAGCACACTCACAATTGACAGTTTGTTCTGTTGGGGAGATGTATGAGACAAGGCCTGAAAGGGGGAGAAAAACTCCTTAAAAATACAAGGAGGTAAGGCAAAGAGCCTGGTAGTAAAGGGAAGGACCTTGTCTTACTTAGCAAAGGTCCCAAAGAGGTGAGCTCAGCAGAGCAAGCCCCTGCGAACATTTGCCGGCTCTTCTGAGAACTTGTCTGTCTTGAGAAGCTTGGTAAAAATGGTCAGGCACAGTTTCTCTGAGGGGAATGCCAGTGTGCGCGTTTGTGGTTAGCCAGCATGTTAAGCAGTCTGATTTAAGGGAAAGATGGTCTCTCTGTGTTTTCGTTTTAGCTGTTAAATGGCTTACTGTGGAGGAGGTGTAGATGGACACAGTCCTCTAGCCTCTCATTGCCTTAGATCTGGGTTATAGGTGAAAGTGAGTTCACAAAGTAGCCTATTTCTTTTTAACACATTTTAAGTTATATTTTTATTTCCTGCGTGTGCGTACGAATGTCGAGGCATGCATGTGAAGGTCAGAGGACAGCTTCCGGGACTTGGTTCCTTCTTCCTACCAGATGTGGATCTCAGGGCTGGAGCTCAGGAGGTCAGGCCTGACGGCAAGTGCCTTTACCCACAGTTCTTACCAGCCCCAGCCTGTTTCTTAGGGGCCTTTTAGAATGGTTTTGCAGAACCCTATTTGGGGAAATACACACATGCACGGATTGCCAGGCACTGTGAGATTGTCAGAAAAAAAATGGTTCCATAGCTCTTGTCCCTAAATGGATGCCTGTGAGTCTTAGCATTTCACAGTGGTAGGCTCTCCCCTCACCCCTGGTTAATTTTGTTAAGTTGACACCAACTAGAATCATTTTGGAAGAGGGAACCTTGATTGAAGAATTACCCCCATCAGACTGGCCTCTGGGCATGTCAATAGGGCATTTTCTCGGCAGGGCCACTGTGGGTGGTACTACCCTTGGGCAGATGTCCTGGGTTGTATAAGAAAGCAAACTGAGCAAGACCTGTGGAGCAAGACAGTAAGCAGCTCGCCTCCACGGCTTCTGCTTCAGTTGCTGCCTTCAGGTTCCTGTTTTGAGTTCTTGTCCTGACTTCATGATGGGCTGTGACACGGAAGCAGAAACAAACTGTTTTCCTCCTCAAGTTACTTTTGGTCGATGTTTTATCATACCATCAGAGAAGCAAACCAGGAGACACTCCTTAATCTTTTTGGGAGTCAAGCGTTGACAAGATGATGGGGTAGTTCTCACTACCCTCTGGGCAAAGATGAGGCAAGCGTGAGTCGGGGTCTTGGGCTGTTGACACGCCTGGCATTTAATTTGCTTCCCTTTTACTACTTGTGTGGAGGTGAATCTCTTAGCTGGTCCTAGGGCACAGACCCTGCGCTTTGGGGGAAATGTGCAATTTCAGGCTCACTTCTTGCCTGCACCCATGTAAGCATTGAAAGCCTCATAAAGTGCCCTGGAAGATGTCTCCACTCTCCCCCGTCTATCAAGCAGATCTTTAGGTCAGGTGACGGTCCCCAGGGGAAGCCGTGGACGGGTGAGGCTTAAGAACCAACGCTGGACGTTAGAATTAGCATGCTCCAGGGAGCACCGTGTGAGCCTAGCTGACACAATGCCTTTCTGTGCTGCTTTTAGCTTTAATCAGGGCTATATGGTATAGCTTGTGATTTCTTGGGCATCATTCTGCTCCCCCTCCCCACAGGAGTTTATTCTTGTGACTCGGTTTGCATATATGTACATGTATTGCATGTTCATAGGATCGTGAGTTATAGAAATTATAGTGTAGTCTGCTTTTTAGCATAGAGAGGAAAAGATTGCACAAACCCCAGCTTTGTTGTAGCAAAGAAACCTTACATATAGTTGTAAAATATATCTCCTTGGAGGGCTGGCTTTGTGATGGGCTATAAACGGATTGTTAAACAGCAAGCTGAGGGGCTGTTAGCAAGCTGTCTCTAAGAGCATCTCCCTGGTCTAGTCTGAAAAGGTAATGTGTATATATTGCGGTGATGAAATAGTTTGCCTGTGGTGTTTATATGTTGATTGTGTGTGTGTGTGTGTATGCTCAGTGGTGAACAGCCCGAGAAGATAATTTTAAAATATTGTTTGTTCCTGTGTTAGTATTTTCGTTCTGAACTGGACAGTGTTTAAATCCTGTCTTGCCTTTTTAAGAAGCTGGCTTAAACGAACAGGTGTTTGGTCAGCTACAGGGAATGAATCAACTCTACTTCAAAAAGCTCCGGTATGTTTTATAACAGCCTCATATATAATAACCGCTTTAAAGATCCGTGCAGTAGAATGCCAGGGTAACAGGCAGATTGCCTCCTCATCCGCAGACAAGCATTTGAACTCACAAGTGCTGCGAGGCAGGGTTCCCACTGTGCCATCTATTCTTACTTGAACCTCTCCTCACACTCAGGTGACCCGGCTGAGAGTGGGTCTGTGCAGATGCCTGCTGCCATTGGGTCTAGAGTGGAAGAGTTCTTTCTTGTTACTAGGATGCTTCTAGTACGAGGATAACAGCTGCTGTGTTAGGAAACAGGTGTCTCTTCTAATCCTCTGACTGGATCAGCTTGCTACCCTGGCAGTGTCTTATTATTACTGTTTTTATTTATTTATTTATTTATTTTTCTCTCCCACGTAAGCCAGCTCCTGCCAGGAGGTGCTGGTGAACGGGAGGAGTGCCAGAGGACATGGCAGCTTTTCTTGGGAGAGGTTTCAGTTAGTAGAATCTGCTAACCAGTCATGTCATAAAGCGAAGGCTGAAAAAAAGTCATTTGGAATAGAAATCACAGGGGAGAAGGATAGTAAATGGATGGTGCTGCCAGGTCAGCTCTCTGTTCTTCAAAGGCCAGTGTAAGGCCAACAACGCTACAGAAGTGAATATGGCTCTTCTCTCATCTCTGGCCTGTGGATAGGCTTAACCACTGTTGCTGCTTTGTTGTTGTTGTTTTGAGACTGGGTCTCCATTAGTACAGGCTAGCTTTGAACTTGCTATGTATTTAGCTCCAGGCTGGTCTCAGACTCATAACCCTCCTCATTCAGCCTTCAGACTGCAAAGATGACAGGTGTGCACCACCATGTCTTGCTGAACTGTTGCTTTGTAAGGTTTTCAGATCCAAAGCTTTAAGATGGCTGTTGTGCTGTGTTTTCTGGTCAGCAGGGCAATCTCGTTCTATGTGGTATACCTCATGTCCCTACCCTGTTGTTGCTGGCTTCCTTCTGGTACTGAGTCATCTTGCTTTCTTTTCCCCCTGTCTCCACTTCTGGACCCTGTCTTAGTTAGGGTCATGTTATAGGAGATTTTTTTTTTCTCCCTCCCTTAGCTCGAAGGATAATGACTCACGAGACTCAATTATCATTTTACAGATACCTCGACCATATAGGTAGGCTCTTCTCTAACTAGCTCATAACTTAAAATAACCCATTATTATGATATACGTTCTGCCATGTGGCTGGTTACCTGAGCTCAGGCATTATGTATCTGTTCTCCTCACATCTTGTTCCCTGAATCTTGCTTGCCTGTCTATCCCAGAATTCTTTCTTCTACTGGATGACCCACCTATTTCCTGCCTCTGCAATAGGCTGTAGGTTTTTTTTTGTTTGTTTGTTTCTTTTAATTGACAATGTTGCATCCATACAACACACAAGAGATTCCTTTTACAGGGTTACTGCTGCTCTGATGAAACACAATGACCAGGTTTTGGGAGGGGAGGGTTTTTTCTGCTTATACTTCCACATCACTGTTCATCTTTGAAGGAGCTCAAACAAGGCAGGAAGCTGAAGTCAGGAGCTGATGCAGAGGCCGTGGAAGGTGCTGCTTACTGGCTTGCTTGGCTCACTTTCTCACAGAACTCAGGACCATTCCAGGAATGGCATCACCCATAATGGGCTAGGCTCTCCCCAGGAATCACTACTTAAGAAAATGCCCTATAGGCTTGCCTACAGTTGAATCTTAGGGAAGCTTTTTCTTAATTGAGGTTCCCTTGTCTCAGATAACTTTAGATGTGTCAAGTTGACATAAAAGTAGCCAGCACATCCCCTCCCCCGCCTTTTTTAATGAGAGAGTCTTGTACACTCTCCCATTCTGTTTTGGCCTCAGCCTCAGTATGTAGTCAAAGCTGGCCCCAAACTCCTGATTCTTCTGCAGCCACCTCCCAAATGGTAGGGTCTCAAGGGGATGTCACCGTTCCTGGCTCTGGACTGACTCCTTGCAGCTCACTGCTGTGTCATGCGAAGTCCCTGACAGTCTGCTTTCTAATATCATCTTCATCTCCCCTTTGACAGTTCAGCCCACTCAGGCAGTACTGCGCTTGTCCCAGACCATATGCTGAACTTTCACGTCTGGAATATTCCCCCCATCCTCTTTCTCCCTGGCAGCCTTCTTGTTATCCGAAGCCTGTTTTTTAAAGCCTTCTCTGTGGTTGCCAGGCACGGCATTCCCACAACTCATTGAACTTGCCTTTGTGATTGGCAATGATCCGGCTATAGATGACTGGCTTATTATTCTCGCTGGTCTGAAAGCCCACACTGGGCAGGAATCTAATGGACTCATTTTTTTTATATTTTCAGTTTCCAATACAGTGCCTTTCTGAGAGGCAGGATAAGGTATATTGAATCAAATAATTTTTGGGTGGATGTGGAGGGCGCAGCGTCTCCTATAGACTAGGCTGGCCACACACTAACCATATAGTAAAGATGACTTTAGACTTAGATAGTCCTCTTGTTTCCACATAACAAAATCTGGGATTATAGGTGTGTGCCAACTCACCCCCAGCAGGTTGGGGGTTGAAACCAGGGCTTTATGCATGCTGGGCAGAAAGCTGTTCTCTTAACTAAGCTATATATCCCTGGTCTTGAATTAGATTATTTAGCTTCTATTAGGTGGATCCTGGGCTTTGCGATGTGGAACATGAAGTCTGCACTGTTGACATCCCAAGGAAGTTCTCCTTGAGGATAGTGGAAGGAAACAATAAGGACTTCTGCTCGGAAGCCCCGTGGAAGACCACAGGGCGAGCAAAACATACCCCCAGCCCCGGGGTACACAACAAACGTGCGTATCCACTCGGACTTTCTCTCCCAGGGGAGCTTGCCACCTGTTCCTCCAGCTTGTTCCCTCACTAGCTGGTCAGCAGGAATAACCTGGGAACAGCACAGCTTCTGGAACCTTCTGTGAAGTTTGTGTTTGCCTTTTGAAGTAGAGTATGGCACTGTCCCTGCTCCTGGGTGGGCTCTCCCCAGCTTTCTCTGGAGCCCGTGTTTCCTTTCGCGCTGACATCAGTACGGAGGGAAGAGGGTCTTTGTCAATCTCAGTTTCATGGCGTTGCCTCAGGGACAGACCAGTGAGTGACTCAGGTACCACTGCGCTGGGGAAGTATCCTTGTCGTATCCTTGTGGCAGGCAGCCTCAACATTTCTTTCTGCAAAGGGCGACACTGCAGTGTTTTCTCATAGAGCAGATTCTCTGGTGTCTTAGGGTTTCTTGTCTGCTCAGTACGATTTCACACAAGCGAAGCTGACCAAATGGAAGCAGATCCAAGAGACCCCTGCACCTTCCACACAAGCCCAGAAACACTCATCTTTGCTCCTTTTCTTGTTGCCATTGATTGATGGATGGCTGGGAAACAGACCATTAAGCTGTGGGAGATGGTCCAACTTCCTGCACCCAACCAGACCCCAGCACAGATCCTTGTGTAGTCCCTGCCCGCTCAAACAGTGCCAGTGTTTCCTGATCACCTGCCAGGGACTCTCTCCCAGACTCCCACTGCAGCTGCCTGCTGGCCCTGCTGCCCTTGACCTCACCTTGCCTGCAGGTGAGTAGGTCCCCACACTGCTTTTCTTCATCCCTTTGCTCAGGGAGTCTGGATCTTCTTGTCTCTCTCACATAGATTCAAAAGAGGTTCATGCACCCAGTCAGTTGGTACAACATGTCTTTTGACCACCATGAGAGTAAAAAAATTCTAGACCCACGCGCAAAAGTGAAAGTGCGTGCTTCTGAGGTAGGGGGTGGCTACCAGGGGCTGGTGGACACTGTCCTTGTACCCTTCATCCTTTGACAGCATGGTGTAGTCGAGTTTCTTCTCACAAGTGTCATGAAAACCTAGCTCAGTGCCTTTCCTGCCAAGCGTTTTCCTCTGCCAGACAAAGTGGTCAGGCAGAGGGGAGACCCAGGGCCCGGCACATGGGACCTAGCCTTGTTCCCACTGTCAAGTCATGTTCTCATCTTGAGACTGCCCCCTATTTAATTCTGTGGGAGTTTATCATCCTAGTTCTACCAGCAAACTTTCACGCCTCCATGATTAAGAGGAATTGATACTGATTCACTTAAAATTGCTTTAAAATTGATCTGCCATAGAGAAAAACTTTAGGATGGGTTTGTGGTTGTTAATAGATTTTATTTTGAGATTTTTCACTCATGTATATCATTGTACTTTGCTCTCTTGCTTGACTCTCCCCACTCAGTTTTCCTCCTTGCTCTTGTTGGTCCCCTACTACCCCAAATAGCCCCTCTTCTGTTTTTATTTATATGTAATAGATATGAATATATATGTACGTTATATATTTAGATTCTGCACATGAGAGGAAAGGTAACATTTGTTTGGTAGTTTCCTTTTTCTTTCTTTGGCTTGGTTGAACTCTGTTTGCTGAATACAAAGAGAATAGCAATCTCTGTGCCATCATGGGGGCCACCGTTCTACCCCCTCCCCCCCAGCAAAAGTTAAATCTGAATTTATGATATGGTGAAGGGCGTCTTGATGGCCTTTTTATTTTTCTCCTTCCATCAGCCTCAGTACTAGTAGACTTCTGTGTGACACCAGATACCAAAGACGCCACCTGTGCCAAGGGTCTTTCCAGGATTTCCTTCTTCTATGCTCTCTGGCTGGTGCTGAGAAGGTCGTTAGTGTGTCTCTGCAGCAAACTGCAGGACACTTAAGCCTCATGCTTCAGGGCAGAATCTGAGATCAGGAAGGAACTAACCCCCAATCCCCATTCCACACCACTCACTGCTGTGACAGTATCTGCACAATCTCTCAGCCAGGAGTGTGCTATCTGGCAAACACAAGCGTGCGTGCGTTAATACATACACACACACACACACACACACACACACACGCACTTCTTTTAAAATGTTTCAATCTTGCCTCTGCTGCCTGGGCTTTGCTTCAGTTCCTCTACCACATCAAGCTCATGCACGGCTGGAACACCAATGTATGGTTCACAGATACTGGGAGGACCCTCTCGTCATATGACCTGCCATGGTCAGCCTCGGGTTTGTCTTTGTAAGTGGCTAGAAGTCTCAAAGGTCTTAAAGGAGCCTGAGGGAGAACGGACGGACACTGATAGACTCTTCTGTTTTGTGGAAAGGCCAGGCTGAGGAGCCTCTGGTGCAGAGGATAATTTCCAGTGATTCCCAGGCTGCCACTGCCTTCCTTCGCATCTATCTCCCGTGGCGCAGCACTTCCTTCTGTCTCTATTATTAGCTTTCTTAGCTTTTGCCATTCAGTTTTCCAACTCTCCCCATTCTCTTCTTCCTCCCACTTCAGCCCTTCAACTTCCTTCACCTCTCATGAGCCACCGCTCATGTTCCATGCCTGCTGGAGCCTTTCTTTGTTATTACAAAATAATTTTGTTTCTCTTTTGCATCATGCATTCGTCCATATTCCCCAAGTGGATACCATCAACCCTGTCAAATCACGTGATAAACCTTCAAAGCAGAAAGTGTTCAGTGGGTGTTTCTCAAATGGGCATCTGCAGCACTCTGGGGCCTTCCGTCCCAGCAGCCATTCACTTCCTGTCCCACCATCCTCATGTCCCTTCTTCATTGGGAAGGTTCTGCCTCAGCTACGCTCTTTCCCTAAATGACCTCCTTCTGCCGTCTGTGTTCATTTCATACTTGTTTTCTGGTTCCTGGTGAACTTCTTTTATGGGTATACACCAGCTCTGCTCTTCGTATCTCTGATTGCCTGACTTTGATACGTGGACATAACTGTGAGTATTGTGTATCAGACATGCCCTTTCACAAATAAAGAGTATAGCTTTGGGGGGCAGCTTTGAATACCATAATAAATTTATCATAATTGAGAACAGGCTCGTGTGATTTTTAAGAATTGACACTTTACAAATTACTTTATTTGCACCTGGCCTTGTCATGTGACTTTTACTTGGTTTGGGTGAGAAAACCAGTTTAACTACTCTTGTACCTGTCTTCCAGATACTGGCTTTAGGAACTAATTGTTGTCGATTTCACAACTGGTCATTTGTAGGCGGTCAGATTTTGTTGTTTGGGTTTTGTTTTAAGACAAGTTGTCACTGTGTGTGTGTGTGTGTGTGTGTGTGTCTGGTGGTATGGGGCTTGATATGTAACCTAGCTGCAGTCTTCCTGTCTCTGCCTCCTGAATGCTTCAGGATTACAGGCATGCACAATGAATCTCTGCTCTGTATGATTCTTTTACCTCCAGTGCTTAGGATCAAACTTGGGCCCTTGAGTGTGGTAGGCAGGCATTAACCACTGAGCTACACCACCAGCTCTTAGAGATTTAACATTTACGACGGGTTACTGTGTGGCATTGGTCTAACAGGAAGTGTGCTTTTCTCACGTTATAACAGTTTATAATGTGTGCTGGCTGGATTTAAGTAGTAAAACTGCATTTCTGGAAATCAGTGTCTCTAGTCACACTTTTCCTGAGGTAGCCGTAGTCTTTGACCCTTCATGACATGTGACGCAGTGTTTTCAGAGGAGATGAAAGGAGATGGAGGAAAGTTGCTTGTTCCTCCGCTACTGCAGCATGCTGTCTTTTTAGGAGTAGAAACAATGGAGAGCAGTTAGGGAGATGGCTTCTAGGGTCAGTTTTAAGACCAGGACAGATAGATACTAGTTCCCTCTGGTGAATGAGAAATTCACCATTGAGAGACACTGAAATGAGTGGGTGAGTGATCTTGTATAGCAGGTGGCAATTCTTTAAGCTTTACACTTTGGAACTTGCCATGTAGGGTTTTTAAAATACCTTTTTTTTACTCTATTCATCGGCAATAAAGAACCACCACTATTTTATTAAAATCCTGCATAGTTGTATTCATTCATTCATTCACTCACTCACTCACCTATCTATCTCTATCTATCTGTCTGTCTATCTATCTATCTATCTATCTATCTATCTATCTATCTGACAGAGTCTCTCTTTGTAATCCTAGCTGTCCTGGAACTCAAACTCACACAGATCCTTCTGTCCCTGCCTCTTGAGTTCTAGTATTGAAGGGGTGTACCACTAAGCCTGGCTCCTAAGAAGTGATGGAACTAACCAAAACTATAATTGCATTGTGGCTTTCTTTTTCATAGGAGTGGGACATATCCTTTCTCGGTTACCATCTTAAAAGGAGATGGGGAGGAGAGAACTGATGTTTAGTAGAGCAATTCCAGATAGCTGCTCCTGTAACTCTAGATCAGAGAGCTGGGAGTCCAGAGCTGTTTGATTTGTTGAGGTTCCAAGTTAGTCACAGTGATGCATGCCTGTATTCCATCATTCAGAAGGCAGGAGCAGGAAGATGTTAGCAAGCTAGAGGCCAGGTCTACTCAGGTAGCTCCAGAGCAGCCAGGCTGCTTCCTGAGACCCTGTTTCAAAAGGAATTGGAGCTTCAGTTTAACTGTTTCTGAAGGGATGCCTAGGAGCATTTTATAAGGGGACTAGGAAGGCAGCCCATTTACTTCACTTCTTTGATCAAGTCTAGGGTTTGCTGTAGAGTGCTTTGGGTTTCCTGCCCCAGTGGTGAAGGGTTGCCCAAATGTAGCTTCGTGACATCTGTCTAATCAGTTCTGACTGCTGAGTGCTTGTCATTTACAAGGTAATTATTACAATAACAGGATTTAGACATTTGCAGCCCAGTTTTGAGGGGTTTCAAACCAGTGCCCAAACTGCTCAGTTAATTGATGTGTGTGGCACAATTACCCTGTCAGAACTAGAACCATGCTTTCTTATGTGGCCAGTTGATTGATTTGTGATTTAGTAGTCTTTAATTGGGATTGTGATTTCAGAACTATGGATCAATTCAAGCCATATTACCTCCCCCCTTCTCTCTCTGTCTTTCTCTTTCTGTCTCTCTCTCCTGGAGGCAGGATCTAGCTTTGTATCCCAGGCTGGCCTCAGACATTCCTGCTTCAGTTTCCCAGATGTGGAGATTATAGGTCTCTACATCATAGGACTCTTGGTGACTGACCAAACGTACCTCTCTTTCAGTTATGTTTATTGGTAAAGAAAACCACAAATCAGCAAGTTCCACACCAAGTGTTTTAGTTTAGTTTAGTTTTTTTTTTAACTTAAAAAAATGTCGAAATAGAAAGTAAAATGTTTATACAACAACACTCGCTCTTCCATCCTGCCACCTATACTGATGTGGGCCATTGAAGGCTTATTTTAGGGTGACAGATGACTTCTGATCTCATGGCTATCCTGTTTGTACCATTGATAAATGTGATCACGAGGCTTTTTAGTAGTGTAGTATTCCGACTATGGGACGAAACCCCAGCTTCCATCCAAACTGAATCACCCCTCGATCCTATTAAGCAGAAAATGCCCTTAACGCCAGTATATGAAAACGCTTTTCTAGGATGAGCCCAAACCATTTCATCCTCCAGATAAAATCTATCTGCTCGCACTTAGATTGTTCAAAGGCAGATGGTAAGCAATTGAAACGGAGAGGCAAGCTGGCAGAAGGAAAAATAAAACCACAAATATCTGTACATGAAGGTGATCTACGCTCTTGCCAACCCCTCCTTCCAACTTCGTTAGCACAACAGCATAGCAATTAAGTAGCATGGGAACTCAGACTCATATGGCTAATACGATTGTCCTCTGTTAATGGGGTGAGACAAAGCCTGTGTATAATATACAGTGCTGTTCACCAAAACGCAGAGCTGAAAGAGGGTTTAGGAGATTATTAGCAGCAGAGCCCATACACTGCCCTCTGTGGCAGCCAGACCGTACTGAAATCTCATTGCTCCCCATCGCAGGTTAATAGCGGGGTCACTGGTGTGGAATGCTTGCTATTGTTCAGGTACCAATTCTTCCAGGAAAGAACCACGCAACAACAGTATGCAGCTTCTGATTGGCAGTGCAGTGTCCTCAGGCTGAGGAAAGGAAGGTGGGGAGCAGCACAATGGAAAAGTCCAGAGCAATGGCTGTGTGGGAAACCCTGCATTGAATGCTGGGAGTGACAGTGATTGCCGTCTGACTTTTGTGGGGTGGCTGCGTGAGGTACAAGGCTCTCAGCCCTGTCACTGAATGACTTTTCAGACTCTGAAAATCTGTCACTTTTTAACCTTGAACTTGAGCATTCAGTGGCAGAAGGAAAAGGGAGAGCAGTTCATCAGAGCTGGGTGTTTAGTTGCCATTGCTGCAGCAGGCCATCTGTGGCCTGGTGGTGCCACACTGGTGTTCTGAGGGTTTGTGTCGATCCAGAAGGCGGAAGGGGCAGCTCACAGAGCAGGTGGGTGTGCTGGAGGAGGAGGGCATTTGGTGGCAGGATGTGAGATGAGCTTACTCGTCTGGGAACCAGTCTGGGGATGTCCATGAGGAAGAAAATGAGAAGACTGCGGTGAGTGGGCTGATGCAGGAAAGAATTGACTGCAAGCTGGAGTAGAAGAAAGGAGTGGGTCTCCAAAGGCAGCCACTTTTGGGAAAATACACTCTGCTGCTCCGGTGGCTGAGTGGAGGCTCTAGAAGGAGGAGATGTTAATTTTCAATTTGATGCAGTCTACAGTCTCCTGGAAAGAGACTTTCAGTGAAGGACTACCTAGATCAGATTGAGAAGGTCTCTCTATCTTGAGCACCTTAATTGATGCTGGAAGACCTGCCCTGAAGATTTCTGCCACCATTCCTGGGTTTTAGGCCCCAGACTGTATAAGGGTAGAGAGAAAGCTAGCTGAACACTAAGCACACTTGCATTCATTTCCTCTTTGTTCTTGACTGTGGTTGTGATGCACCAACCATCCCAAGCTGTGTGGCCATGACTTCCCAGCACCCTAAAATAAGCTAAAATAATCCCCTTGACTCTTCAGTTGCTTTGTGGCCGGGTATTCTGTCACAGCAACAAAAATGAAACCAAAACAAGGGGTGGGGGAACCATGGAAAAGAGAGGTTTTATATGAAAACAGGCACTAGAATCGGGCCTGACCCTTGGACTCCAAAACGTCATTCAGAGTTCATATGTGGAGTAGCTTTGGAGTAGTGATTAAAGAAACCGTGCTGGCTAGGCGGATGCATTTCTTCAGTTACCCCGTCCCTCCAGATTGGGTGTAAGTCCACAAACACTAGTTATTTTTGTCCTAACGGAACGTGTCTCATTGGTTCATCTTGCTTGTATTTTCTTGGGGAGGGGGAGTTAATGGACCTATGTTTGACCTTGGCTCATGATGCTCATGTTAGAATATATGTTTTCTTTACTTCGGTCCATCCAGGCCCAGTCCCAGTTTGGAGACGATGCTCTCAGCGGAGTTTAAGGGACAGACTAAGACTGAGTGTAAGGGACAGGACTTAGATGTGGTGTTCGCCCCAAGCAGGTGTCCTTCTGCTAGTGCGGGTTTCTCACAGATTGTTTTTCTTAGAGGAGTGTCTGCTTGCCGCCTTTCTCCAAGGCACACAGAGCAATGCACACTTGACCCGTCAGTCTGCTTGTACCTTGGGGACAGGCAGACCACCCCAGCAAACAATGCACGGAACTCCACTAACAATAAAGAGCAGCCTGTGCGCGTGGCCAGACCACTTGCTTCCTTCCTGTTCTGCCTGGGTTTTTGAGCAGTCCTTGCTTATGAATTCCACAGGCTGTGGGACACAGCATATAAATGGCCAGAGGATGTTCAGATGGATGTGTGGAGGAAGAGGGAAAGCAGAGATTCAGAGCCAGGGAGCGGATGGCTGGCCTACGACCTAGGGAGGAAAGCTTGGTCCTCTTAAAGTTAAAATGCAACTCTTTTTCTTTTACGTGAAGTTTTCACTGAGGGATGCCCAGTCTCTGAGGTGGAAAATTCTGGAACTGATACGGAAGCGCCTTCCCTCAAGAGCCTAACCGTCCAAAGAGAACATAATGTATCTCCTGCTGTGAGGCTGTGCAAAAAGAACCCTCTGCTCAGCCCCTGTGAGCCTTCCCAACTGTGCCGTGCGGTCAGAGCCTGGGGGATTTTGTAGGTTTGTTTTTGGTGTTTTCCCCATCGTGACCCAATTGTGCAGTCTTGCGTTTGAGAGACAGCTGTTTTCTGATCTTCTTTTCAAGGAAAGCATGTTCTGTAGATGGGGTGAAAAGGACCTGGAGGAGTCGAGGTGCCTGATACATCTGAGGCCTTTAGCTGTTTCTAAATCAAACAAATCCTTGCATCCCTAAGGGAAGGTGGTTGTAGCTCCCAGTCACCGTTTATTGAAGATAGTTCAAGCGTCATGGTTTGGGTAGGCACAGCTGGCCCTCCATCAGCTCATGGGGCCAGCCTTTTGTGTGCATGGATTTGTAAGTAGTTGAATATGCAACAGAAACAAATGGATTGGGCCTCATTCTCCAGCCTGTGTGAAAGTTTATTATCACAAGCAGCAGGAACAGTAAGGGGGAGGGGAAGATTGATTGTGTGGCTTATAGGTGTGTGTGTGTGTGTGTGTGTGTGTGTATCGGATTAATACTCGGTATGTGTACATGTAGAGGCCATAGGTAAATGTTGAGTCTCTTTCTCTTTCACTCCATCTTTTTATTTTATTTTATTTATTTATTTTTTTTAACAAGGTCTCTTACTGAATGGGAGCTTGCTGCTTCAGCTAGACTGGCTGGGCAGTGAGTCCCTAAGAGCTGCTTGTCTCCCCTTCCCCCTTGGGTCACAGCTGTACACTACCATGTCAGCTTTTCTGCACACACTGGGGATCTGGACCCAGGTCCTCTTGCTAATGCAGTAGTCACTTTACCCATAGGACCATTTCCCAAGTCCTAGAAATAATGAAACGCTACTGATAAGCGCAGACCATAGAAGGCGAGTTGCAGGACCCCATCTCATTTCTCACCAGTCTGTAGCCACTGTTCATGTAATTTCCTTTTAGTTTGGAATGGTCTCAGCCTGGGTGATGCCCTTGGAGGTGACAGCATACAGACTCTGGATGGTGAGCTGTCACACAAAGCAGTAAGATGACGCATGAACCTTATGTCTTTCTTTCAGTCTAGTCTCAACAGAGAAACTCCTTCCCTAACCCTTGGTATCATGGCATTCTAGACTGCTTGCTGTCCATGCTCATTCCCTTGTGCGCTCTGGTTAAAGCCCTGACAAGGCTTCTCAGTCCCACGCATTTCCACTCTCCTTTCGGGCTCTGCTTCTAATCTCTCCCTTAGATTGCCTTTGCCCATGACAACTTCTTAGCTTTCCACGAAGATCATCCTCTCCGGGTATTTGCATGTGCCATTCTGTGAAGCACTTTTGTCTTTTCTTCTCTCAAGAAGTCCATCTTTAGGTCTTATCTCCCGGGAGTCTTCTCTAGAATTCTGGTGTAAGAGGTACCTCTATAGCCCTCTCCCCCCTTTGTTTATGGTACTGAGAATTGGACCTAGGGCCTTGAATATGCTCTGCAAGCCTTCTACCACTGAGCAGTATCTCTAGTCTTTTTCCACGGTCCCCTATTATTTTTTGAGACATTTTCTTGGTGTGTTGCCTAGTTTGGTTTCAAACTGGCCTGTAGCCCATGCATGTCTTGAACTTGAAGTCCTTGTTTTTAAGTTTTTGGAGAAGCTGGGTTTGTAGCTTGGTCATCCTATGTATTCCAGGCTAGACTTGAACTCACCATTCTTCTGACTTTGCCTCCTGAGCACTGGACTTACCTATGTGCATCTCTGCACCTGGCTAAGATGCCCTTTTTACCCATTGTCTAGAGCGCCCAGTATGAAACTTCTAGCACAGTCTTTTCTTAGTACCTTATTTCCAATCCTTTATGTGATACCATCAGATCAAGATGCCTTTTGGTTTGGGGCTTATAACCACAAAATTGGATCTAAAACTGATGTCCCATAAATATTTGTTGAAAGAAGGGCCATGTCTAAAGTGTCTAAAACAGATTACAGGGTCTGATGTGATGGCTAGAAAAGGGGCTTGCTGTCTAAGCCTCATGACCTGAGTTTGATCCCCAGAACCCATGTAAAGGAGGAAGGAAAGAGCCAGCTTCACAAAGTTATCCTCTTACCTCGGGATGTGTGCAATGGCATGAGTCCCACACCCTTGTGTGCACACATACATGCATATCTGTGTGTGAGCTTGCGCGCACACACACACACACACACACACACACACACCCCAAATAAAAGAGAATATGGTAAAAAAAAAAATTAAAGCTATTTGTGGTTCTGAGGCTGATGCTGTCTCAAGGCCTCTTACCAGCCTACAAGACTTCAGCCCGGCTGTTCGTGAGGGTGTTTCCAGCAAGGGCAGCTGCAGCCTTTAGATGGTTGTTTCTTCAGAGAGACTAATGTGTAGTTTTAAATTTTCAGTTGTGAATTCAGAATCTTGAGTTGTTCGTGAGAGGCAGTAGTGTGGTTCTCAAACTGAGTTTCTGCTTATTGTTAAGTCCTGACCAGATCAGCTAAAGGAAGGTCTTATCATTTGCTCCTCCCAGCTCCCGGCAGGCAGTGGCTCTCAGCTTGGTTTTGTAAGGCAGGGAAACAGATTACAGATCAATTCTGGCTGCTGCCTCGAAGGAGGGGGAGGAAGATGCATGGGTCTGGCTCCAGGCTGAGCCTTTTCTCTCCTCTCTTTTCTCCTCCTGTGCCCTCCCTCCTCCTTGCTCCCTCTCTCTGCCTACAGTTGTAAATCTGAGTAGAACCAGAACCAAAACCCCATGCTATTTCTTGCTCTGAGTAGTAGAATATATACATATTTTGCTGTGGATACAAACATACACACATACATACATAAATACATATGTACATATGGGCATTTGTACGTCCATGCTGCCTTGGCCTGTTATGACAGCCTACACAGAGGCCAGCCCTGTTTCTTAAGCAGATATATGGCTGTTACTCTGACTCTTTCTTGTTTTGTGGACCAGAATGTCGGTAGGAGAACATAGGCTGTGTGAGCAGCCTAGTGACACAGAATAGTTGGAGAAACACTCAAGGAATTCTTGTGATATGCTAGGTATTGAAGATTCCAGCATGTGTTAGTGAGCTTCTTGTGACGAATACCTGACACACACAATCTGAGGGAAGAAACAGTTGTTTGGGCCTGGGGTTTTCATAGGTGTAAGTCTGTCATGGTAGGAATTGTACGACAGGGCAGAGTTGCATGGATTGCTGTAGCCAGGAAAGGGAAGGAGGGGGTATGGGGAAGGGGAAGAGGGAGTAGGAATGAATAAGAATGATGGGCAAGGTACTCCTCTTCTGTTCCATCAGGGCCTGCAGCCTAAGGGGTGTTCCCACCTGTATCTAGGATGGGTTTTCTCTTCAAATTGCTACTCCCTAGAGACACTTGCAGGAGCACCTGGAGGTGTGTTTAGACATGGTCCAAGTGTTTCTGAGCACCATCAGTTTGACAATCAAGATTAACCATTGCACAAGGGGAAGGGAAGGGTCTCTGATTTAAGAGGCTGGCTGTATAGCATGGTCAAGCTAGTGCCCTCTCAGACATTTAACGCCATGAGACTTCTCCTTTCACGGAATTTCCTGTTCCTTAACTGCAAAACGAGAGAACGGGAGCACCAGTGAGTCTAGGTGGAGAACTTCCACCGAATTCTATCTGACAGACACCTCTGTATATTTCAAGGCAGTTGCTTAAGCCCTGCCTGACTTCCTCTGATGAGGTAGGTGACCCCTCTTAGGGTTTCTGTGATGTTTCCCTCTGTTCTGCAGGCCTCATGTAGCTATGCCAGGATCTATGCCAGTGTGCACTGTGTCCTTGCTCTTCAGTTAACCAACAAGGATTTTGAGTGGCCAAGTACTCTACCTGTCACACTGTTATTACAAGGACTCGCTCAAGAACACAGATATAAAAGGGAGGGTGTTCTGAAGCTGTTGAGGAGATCCTGGCATATCCAGTGCCAGTCTTAATGTTGTCAGTGTGATGGCTTGGTCCTGGCTACTGATCAGCTACCTCAGGCAATAAAATCTGTTGAGGGCAGGGAAGATGTACATGTGTTTCATCTGGAGCTCAGTCCAGTCAGGGCATGGTTTCATTAGTGACCGAAGCTCACCGTAGTTGTTTTACGCCTGCTGTCTGCGGTTCACGTGGTAGTCCCTTATTCCTCCTGGCTTTCTATCCACTTGTAGGGAGAATTGGTTCGGGTTATCTTGGAATTGCTTTTTGTGTTCTGACAGTATCTTGTTCAGTTAAAAAGAATGATATGCATCATTGTATTGGGGTTCTCCAAAGAAAGAGAACCAGTGGGTTTTATGCATGTATTAATTCATGCGTCAGTTCATTAGTTAATTAAGATGTATTGGCTCCCATGACTGGAGGATGAGGGCAGGGGGTGTGTCCCATGATCTGCTGTCTATATGCAGCAGCCCCAGGAAAGCCGGTTGTGTAATTCAATCACAGTCAGAAGGCCTTGTTACTAGGGTTGCTGGTGGCTGTAGCAGATGAGATGAGCTATCCTAGCTCAGACTGTGAAGCAGGAGGGAAAAGGCCATAAGTGATGAACTCTTCCTTTTTCTGCTTCATGTTTTCCAAGCCTTAAGGGACTGGTTGATGCCCATTCTTACTAGGAAGGGTATCACTCCCGAGGCCACAGCTTCAAATGCTGAGATTACCTGGAAACAGCCTCAGAGATGCATTCGGAAAAAATAGGAACCTCACAGTCCAGGCAAGAGCATATGCAAAAGTAACGAAGTCAACACAGGCATTAATGCTGTCTGAGGGGAAAACGTTATTCTCGATTTGTGTGTGTTGTGCAGATATGTGTAAGATCTTTAACACAGTCTGCATATGCAGGAAGGAAAGGTTCTTTTGGGAGAAGTTCTAGCTTAAAGATCAGTTTTTCCTTATCCAAGTCTTTGACTCTGTTGAAATAAAAGTAAGGTGGATGGTTGTGAGTAAAGATTTAACAAGAATGAGTTCTTAGTGCTTCATGAATGAGTGAAGGAAGAAATGAGGAAGAACATAACCTTTTCCAACAGGTTCTCTTTTTCTGCCTGGATCCCTACACTAGGAGACATTCAGTTTCTACCCCTCTGGATGGACTTGCTATCAGGTTCACATAGAGCATGTGAGATGGCCTTGATGCTTCTTCAGTCTATAAATAAGTGCTTTTAAAAATGGGGCCACTGTGGGACCTGACTATTTATTCTTGTCACTCTCTTTTCTCTTCCCATAGGGAAATGGCACATTTAGAAAGAGTGTGTGACCTTTGGTGCTTTGAGTCTTTTACGGGCCACCTCTGAGAGCAAGAGCAACAGGCAGGTCGCACACACAGACTTGCTTGTATTGGCTATTTTTGTTTTTGTTGTTGGTTTTGTTTTGTTTTTTGTCAACTTGACATAAGCCAGTGCCATTTGAGAACAGAACCTCAACTGAGAAAACATTTGCATCAGATTGGCCTGTAAGCAGACCTGTGAGGCATTTTCCTGACTGATTGATGCAGAAGAGCTCAGCTTACTGTAAGTGGTACGGTTGGTCCTGGGGCGTTTAAGAAAGCCAGTAAGCAGTGCTTCTCCACGGCGTCTGTTTAGTTCTTCCCTCCAGATTTTTCGAGTCCCTGTCTTGGCCTCTCTGAGTGGTGGACTCAGGTGATTGACTGTAAGGGTTTACCTGTAACCCTTTGCTCTACCAAGTTGGTCAGTGTTTTATCACAGCAGGAGGAAGCAAACTAAGGCACTGTTCTGGACTCCAGGGACCACACTTCTGCAGGCCTCCATCATTCTGGCATCTTCGATGTGAATATGCACCTCCCCACTGTGGTACCCTTCCGAGTACACGGATATCTCTGCATTTCTTTCGCATTACAGGGCAGTGCTGCTAGCGTGGCTGGGAATCGAGGCTAGCTGTGCCCTCGGTTAAACTATTTCCCAGTGTCTTCTAATTTGTTTGTAAAGTTGTGAGACGAGCCTGACAGTTCTCTGGCTGTAAGGGCGTTTTGACCTCTGAAAGGATGTGGGTGAAGTTTTAATCTTTCATACTCTTCTTCCAAGGAACATTCAGGTCACCTCAGTTATGACTCAAAATACCCTGCACTGCTATGGTTATTAGAGAAATAAAGAACTTATGTTGTAAGAGGCAACTAGTCTACTTCAAAGATAGCAATAATAAACTAAAAAAACAAATTACATATTATTTACTGTTACTGGATTTTTGTTTATGTTTTGTGTTGAGATGAGGTCTCATGTAGCCCAGGCTGGCCTTGAATGTAGCTGAGGATGACACTGAACTTCTGTTTTCTCTTGCAGAAACATCTCTAACTCCACCTGAGTGCTAGAACTACAGATGTTCACTTCCATGCCTAGTTACGTAATATTATGGCTGAAGCCCAGGGCACTCTATGAATTAAGCTACACCTTCAACCCATCTCCCTACTTTTTCTTTAGTCATGTGTTCATGTTTGGGTGTGTACCACAGCAGGTGCATATGGAGGCCAGTAGCCCAGGCTAACCTCTGTTTCACAGGAGTCTGTCTTCCGAATTCTGAGATTATAATCATGAACCACCACACCCGACAAGCATTTTGTTATACACGTCCTCCCCACCCCCTTCTAAGCTGTTTGTGGTAGCAGAGGATTTTTGGCTTCTTTGATTTTTGTATAAGAACCTTTCCCTGCCTTTGCAACCTCTGACTTCATCCTCCCAAAATCCATGCTACATGTTCAGTCAGGGCAGTGAGTTCTCTGGGTTGATTTTCTTACAGCCAGTGATGAATGCCCTCCATTGAGGACACGTGTAAGGGGAAGAGCCCACAGCAGAGTGCTTGTTAAAGTGATGACCTGTCCCTGTCTCCCCTCCCTGCAGCAGAGATCTGCTTAGAACCTAATTAGAGCATTTCCCCTGATGGCGCCGGTGATGTGCTTCTCCTGTACTTTGATCACATTTATGCTCTCACACCTATAGCAGACAGTTTTGACTCAGGACAGGAAGTGGCCACAGAGGGCACTCATTTCTCTTAAGTCTTAGACCTTGGGCTTCTTTAAGGGTTTGGCTCTTTCTCCCACCAACAGTCTTTGTCCGTTCCACTCTGTTCTTTAAAGTCTTCGAGAGCTGGGAATATAACAGTGTTAGAGCACTTGCAAGCGTTCTTGAGGCTCTGGGTTCGATTCTCAGCACTCAGAAACACAAGGCAAACAATAGTACCCATCACTTCTGGATCCTGTGGAAGAATGTGGGAAATTAGGGCTCTGCGAAGCGCTTAAGTCTGGTCAGTGCTTCCTGGTGGCATTGGCAAGGAGAGCCTGGTATCCCATGGAAACTAATTTCTTTCTATATGGCTGGTGTCCCTACCATGTAGGTAGGAGTTGAAGATGGCCGTTTATCATCATCTGGCTTCCATAGCAGCTGGAACACCCCTTAGCCCACTGGGTAATTTTTGCTTAGTTTGTCTATCAAGTGGTATACACAGCCCTACTTTCTTTCTTTCTTTCTTTTTTTTTTTTTTCACTTATATGAAAAATGTCTTTTTAGCTTTTCATCAAACATTGACAGAGTTAAAGTTAGCCATTTATACTTTCTGAAATGTCATGCTGTAGCTCATGGAGTTTTTCTTTCTTTATCTTTATTTTTTTTTTATTTTTTATTTTTGGTTGTGGAGTATGACCTCCCTGGGATGCTCAGGAAAGCAAGACCATTGTCATTTCTGCCCATGGGGTAAGGACCTCAGATCACAGAGCAATGAGCAAATCTTTGCAGCATATTTTTTGTTTACACATTCATTGTATTGGCTAATTGTTTTCTTTTCAAGTATAATTCAACTAAGATAGAAAGTGTAAACCTGTTCTTATTAGTAAGTGAATTTATCCAGTTTTTTTGGTGACTGCCCCCCTCACAAATGTGAATAGTTTTAGGCTGTAATGTTTATCCCACCAGATTGCATGACTTTCTCATTAATTTGTGGTCTAAGGCTGGAGAGAGGAAGGGAACAGGCCTGTTTCAGGACTTCTTTTTAAATGTGATTCTTACTTTCTGTCCCTCTTGCATCTCAGACAACTTAGAGCAGATTGTGGGCCCGAATTTAGAGTTTGTTTTCCTAGAAATGTCACTAGACTATAAACCCAGAAACTGTAAACTCAGAAACAGATTGCCCCAAGAAAAATTCCCTAACGAGTTGTTATTTCTCCTCTTTTGTTACCTTTTCTCTTGTAAGATTCTGTCTCATAACATAACTTCACAGTGTCCTCAAACTTTCTTGCTTGAGAAAGTCTCTTCTGAAGTGAGTTGATAATTAATTCAGCGGATGCACATTGCCATGTGGATAGAGGAAAGGACAAACATCTGTCATGGACATCACCAGCTCAGACAGAAGCGGTTTATGGATGCTCGTCTTGCATGCAGGGAGGCTTAGGAATGATGTGACAAATTAATTTTTGCCTGTGCTTCTGTTAATGAAAAATAATCTTGTTTACACAACATCAGTGTAAGCATCATATGTCCCTGGAGCTCTTTCAGCAAACAGCAGATGACAACATGGGTCTTTCCCTTAGCAGCAGACAGATCAGTTCTACCAATCCGTGGCATCTCATCTATGGTGGTTTTGGATCTTTGCTACTTGATAGGTCAAATGAGCATCTAGTTTCATTTGTTATTTCTTAAGAAAAGGTTTATTTAGTTTGTGTTGTATGTGTGTGTGTGTGTCCGCACAGAGAATGGGGGCGGGGTGGGGGGAAAGAATGAGAGAATGAATATGGACCCCTGTGTGCTGTGGTTTGCTTTTGGAAAAGAGAGAACAAATTTCATGGACAGAATTTTCCCCTTCCACTGTAAAAACAATTATATTAGTAATTGTGTCCTGCCTTCTCTACCCTCTCCTCTGTGTGCATGCTTGTGTCCCCTTCCAGTTGTTTTTGAGACAGGGTCTCTCTCTCTCTTCAGTGCTCCTAGACTGCATTCAAGAGTTCCTTGCTGCCTCTGCCACTGCCTTCTCTCTCACAGGAGGGATGCTGGGAGTAAGATTACACACACTAGTTGGCACATCCCAGTTTTTTAAGTACCATGGATTAAATTCAGCTGGCCAGGATTGTATGGTATGTGGTCTTGCTGGCCAAAGCATCTTGTTTTAGTTAATTTTAAGATAGCCTTTTTTATGTCCCTCAGGTATTTTGCTTATGAAGTTTATCCATCCTGAAACAAGTACTTTTCATTTTACCAGTTATGTTTACCATGTCTATTAGAAATCTCCATATATATTCAAAAGCAGTAAGAATAGTAGAACATTTTACACACTTATCACTCAGCTTTGACAGTTACCAGTGCGTGACTAATCTTGCCCTATGCCCTTCCATACTTTGCGTATCTCCACCAACCTGTTATTTATAGTACTATATAAATCCTTTGTAATTTCACCCATAAACACTTAAATATGTCTTTAACGTCCTTTAAAAACAACAACAACAACAAATGCCATTATTATACCTAACAAAGCTAACAGTAATTTCTTCATGTTTATCTAATTACTGCCTGGAGTTCAGACGCAAAAAGTACACGGCGCAGAGGATTCAGCTAGGAAGAGGTGGTCTGTAAGTTTCCACCCGCACACGAATATAAGTGCAGTGAAAACACAGTTTGCTGAGGATCAGGGCTCTCAGGGAAACACCAGGTCACGGAAGTGTGGCCCTGGACACGGACGCTGCTCTTCTCCGTAGTGTGTCTGGACAGGTTCAGAGGAGGCGGCCTGAGAGCTGAGGTCATCTGAGGAGGCAGCACTTGCCTGGGCAGAGGTTGGGCTGTCATTCGTGGCAGCAAACTTTTGTTCTTCGTGTAAATGCAGAGAGCCGCCTCCACTGCATGGTGATCTTTGACTAAGTCATGGTTGAGCTGTGTATCGGTTGTACTCAGTTGCCCTCTTGGACATTTGATAATAATAATAATAATAACAACAGTAATAATGAAACTGAACATCTCGGAGGCCCTTCATAAGATGCCAGCCCCACAGGGCACAATTCTCATCTGCCTGTGAGAAGACAGCCCAGTCTCTCAGGGCAGCTTCCTTCTTGGGATTTGGGGTACTTGCTGATTCTTTCTGGGTAAAAGTGACATTTTTTCCCCTTTCTCATGACTTTTAATACTTCTTCTCTGGGTGAGAACCAGGAAGTAGGAAGTGAACGTCTAAAACGCAACACTGCATTTTTCTTAACACTGCATGAATGTATCTGTGGGTAGTGAAGGAGAGGGAGGATCCACAGGAAAGCTGCTCTTTATCAAATCTAATTTAAATGCAATAGCAAATAGCAGTAGAGTCTTGTCTTAATCTTTTCATAATAAAGATGAAATGGGGTTTTATGTTCACATAATCGAACAAAAGTGGATGATCCCAGTCTTTGTCTTCTCAGCTACTGAAAAAGGAATGTGAAAGAGAAAGAGTTCTCACATGGACACAGAGCCTTCGCAGCCCTTCTCCAAACACAGCCGGCCACAGTCAGACTAAACATTTGCAGACTTTTCATGGAGTCCACAGTGGAACCTTTTGTTGATTGTCATACTTTTCAACTTACAAGAAAGTCTTCAGTTTTCAGTGTTCATCATTGGATTTAACCCAAAGTGTAATTCCCTTGTGTTATCTGTTAGAATAGTTTCGGAATTTGTTCAACTATGATTCTTTCTCGTTTGTCTGTGCCCTGCCAGCCTCAGTTTCCCCGTTCTCATTCGCCAGGCACCATTGGGGTTTTCCTCCCAGCAGGTGGAGCAGAACCTTAAAGGAGAAACACTTTGTCTTGGTCATCTCGGTTCCTGCATGCCCGGAGCTCCGAGAGGTAGACCAGAGTGCTATTTCCATCTGCCTGCCAGGAATTCATCATTTTATCGTGTCCCGTAGGAACCTTGACCACTTCCACGCCTTGCTTTGTCAGGGGCTGTGTGGCATATTATTACAGTGGCACACAGATCGCTTATCAACAACTTAATCTGCTTCACTTCTCCGTACCGCTGATACTTACGAAGAAAATCACATTGATTTAGTGAGGGGGAATGGGAGTGGGACGGCAAGTATGTGTAGAGGTCAGAGGACAACTTGTCAGTTCTTCCTGGTAGCATGGGAGTCCTGAGGACTGAACTCAGTTTGTCAGGTGTGACCACGAATGCTTCTACCAGATCTAAACACCTGCACTTCTTAGAATGTAAATTTACCAGTGACTTTCTGAGACAGGGTGTAGTTCTGAGGCCCAGACTAGTCTGGAACTCACTGTGCAACCCAGGTTGGCCTTGGTCCTTTTGCCATTTTGCCTCTCAAAAGCCAGAGTTATAAATGTATGCCAGCAGACCCAGTGTGACTTAAAGAAGAAAGAGAAAATAGGCATACACACATCCCTGGATAATCAATCCCTTCATCTAAAATTCTTAAGTAGGAGAAGTCATCAAGGGACTGTCAACAAAGCGCTTTTTCTGGCGGAGGAGAGCACAGTTCCTGTTGCTGTGAGAGTGAGCGCCCAAGTTCCTGCATTTAGACACTTTGCAGTATTGTCAACAAAGGGAACCTGTGGGCCTCAGCTTCAAGGAATTTGCAGCCTTGTTGAGATAAGACACCATGTGTCAGATAAGTAACAGTGCAAAGCAGTATGGGGTCAGTGTTGAAACTGAAGGACTCGAAAAGAGGTAGAGGGTTCATCAAGTTAGGATAGTAATGATAGTAACACCGGCTTGTACTTACTAAGAGTTTGCCCCGTGCTAAATACTCATTACACGTTCTCTAGTTCTCTAGGTGTTCGCTCGTTTTATCCTCCTGTGATAATGTGTTAGCCATGCAAAACAGGCATTTCTAGGCCTCCCATTTTACAGCTCTTAAAACAAGCAAGGTTAATAAAAATGCCGAGGGGAAGCTGCAGCCTCTATCAGGTTCTCTGTGCCTAACCCCAGAGACACAATCTTATCTATACTGAAGAAGCCTGGAAAGACCTGACAAAGGGGAGCTTTAGCCAGAGAAAGCAGGCCACACCCTGAAGAGGCTGCTGCATCCAGGGAGACCTCAGAAGGAAAGGCTGCCTGGGAATACTTAAAGGGCCCCAGGGTGCCTGAAGGCACTTGGATTTGATCCAGTAAAGTAGTTGGAGAACCAGTGAATGGACTTGGAAAGAAAATATCATGATTGCCCTGAGGGGACCGATGTCGCCACTTGCTGTGTGGTGGCCACTGGGACTAGCTGGACCTTCGGGCTTTCTAATCATGTCTGCTCAGTGCCCTGTTTGCTGTCCCTTTGGCTTTACGTTCATTCGCTCTTTCCCCCTTGGCCCTGTGGGATCTGTAGTAGCTCCCAGTTCTCAGTGACCAAGGAAATAGGCACTCACTGTCCCTCTGGTAACTGGGGCTTCCTGATAACCCTCAGGAGCCCCAGGTCCTGTTGCAGAAGCTGCCCACAGAAGGTAAAACAGCATAGTGTCCCTTTCAGGGATCTCTGGATATGATGTAAAATAAAGAAACCAACATTTCAGGGTAACCCTAGGAATGCGGAAGGATGGTGGCACATGGAGAGCCTTCTAGGATAGCGACAGCCTCAGTTGCCCTAACAGGTCCTTATTTAGTCCCCAGGGGCTGAGTAGAAGGACCTCTGTCAATTAATGAAGACGGTGTTTCAAGAAAGGTTAGGTGTGTAGCCACCACTATTTTCTGCTTCGTGGTGATTAATTTGAGGTTTCAGTACAAGTCCCAAATCAGTTTATGAACACTGGTGGCAGCTCAAAGAAGCCAGCCGTTCAGTGTTAAACGACGCAGGACTCCTGAAGGTAGGAGGATGACAGGAGCAAAGGTTAGTTGTTACATCTCTTTCTTTCTTTTTTTTTTTTTTTCATCACTTACAAAGAAAGTTAGTGATGAAGAAATGTTTTGGCAAGATCTCATGCAGATTGTTAACAAGGAAGCAGGCCTGCGACTCAGCCAGGCAGGGAAAAGTCGAGAGAGTCTCCCGGACTGTGAAGAATACTTTAAGTGTGCAAGCGGAAGGGAGCCTTGTGTTCTCAGAGCAAGCAAGGAGAGGGCCCCGTTCTTCTGAAAGCTTGTGAGGATATTCTCTGTAGAAGCCTGAAGCGGTAGAGGAAGGGGCTGCTTGGAACTAGAGACCTGGGCTAGGAGGCAAGGCTCAAATGCAGACTCTCCCTGAGGCGGTTTTTGAGTAGTTAAATAGCCACGACACTGCATGGCTTTTATTGCTTTACAATTATTTTATTTATTATTATTATTATTGTGTGTCCTGTGTATGTTTGTGTGTGTGTATAACGTGTATGTAATGAAAGACTGCCAGGAGCCTATCTAGACGGGGAGACCCCGCTTCCCAAGGAACAGCGAGACCAGCCTTCGGATGCAAGCCGCAAGAGGTTTATTTTGATACACGGGTACCCGGGGCGACCAAGCCTATCGGAGGACTTGCGCGCCTCTCGGTTAGGGTGACGGGTTTTTATAGGGCTCGGGAGCAGGAGGCGCGGTTACAGAAGTGAGAAGCAGTTACAGGGTTCTGATTGGGTGGTTTGAACAAAGCCGTAATTAAGTCACGTACCCAGAACAGGGAAGGCGGGAAGGCAGATTGTGAGCAGGGTCACGTACCCACCCGGAACCGGAAGGCGGGAAAGAATGCAGCGAGGTAGCTATCCCCTCAGGGAACTTACCGCTATACTGCGCCTACTCTACATAGTGTTAACGATCGCTGCTATCTTTTGGTCTTTCATTTCCCCCTTTCCTATGATCATTTGAAGACCCAATCTTGGGTCTTCCAGATAGATTATTTTTTTATAATGGGATCTGGGGTCCCTTCAGGGTGGATATAGGGGTAGTAAGCCAAGGAGATTACAGGATCCCTCGAGGCTTTTAGCCCAGTTGCTGCAATATTAGTGTCCATTTCAGCTAAGCAGATGTCCAAGACAATAGCTAATGCCAGGGAGCCCCTTTTGACTTAGCATTTCAGCCTGCTAGGGGGGGATTTGGGCGTAGATCCGTCTTCTGGAGCTTCTTCGAGCTGACCATTGGACCGTAGGCATCAGGGGCTAGGAAGGCTGAAATGCCAGTCAAAGGCTGGGCAATGGGGAAGTCCCAAGCATCTGGTTCGTTGATCCACCCGAAGAGGCAGGGAGCAATCATGTCAGTTTCCAGGAAGTCCAGATCTCAGCTTGCAGTCCACAGCTGATCCCGGACAGAGTTAAACAGGTGAAGATCTGCTGAGACAAATTCAGACTGGAGACAGGAGTTAAAATTTGTCTATTAAATGGGAAAGATCAGGGAAAATCTCATCTGCGATCCTTTTGAGCTATGCCAGATCGAGGTCACATCCCTGAAACTCATATGAAATTTTAGTACACAAAAGGAAATATACATAATTTTAAATACTCAGAAAAGTAACATATCAGCAAATCAAACATTTTGAGAGGAACAGGTAAAACTGCATCCCACTGAATGAGTATCAGTTAGCTGTTTGTTTTATAACCTTTATACACAACCTAAGTGTCCACAGTAACATTTTTTTTCCTTCTGTGGGCATAGCTGTTTGTAATTAGTCACGAATGAAGCTTGGCTATTTTTATACACTCAGCATATACTTTTAGTTTTCACTTTTACTTTATGTTTACACTGGAAAGTTAGGCAGAAATACATTACTGGCTTTTAGTGCTAAACCCTGGATGCTTGGACTTTCTTTAACAAAGCAACTAGAAGGAATAGGTTTAGGATATTTCTGTGTCAAAATCTACCCCAGAAATGGCAGATATTAAGAATACCATACTAAAAGCTATGACTTTTGGGTCAGATACACACATTAAACAGATGTTTTTAAAATAACGAGAAGCACCTTTAGTCTATCTTTAGAAGCCAACAAAGGAAATTAAAATCTTAACCTGGTGACTGAATAATAAGCAGTTATTGCTCCATCAACTTATCAGAACTCTATTGATCAATGTCAACACTCTGAACTTTTAAAATTTTATAACATAAGCACAACAGTAGCAAAGGGGGGGGAGAAATTTAAAATATTTCCCATTTTTAATCTGCTTTAAAATATTTTTATCTCTTTATAATTTATAATTATATACCTAAAAAAACTACTTAGACTCTCCAATCTTTTGAATTTATCAACCCTGAAACATTTTTTAAACTAAATAATAACACTCTAGATTTTTACAACCTAAACTCCTGTATTCTCAGACCCTATATAAGCTCCACTTATTTATCTTAAGACATGAGTCCTGTGAGCAAGGCAAACCTGTCTTTTTTTCTAAATAAGGTATCTAGTACTCTGTGGTTCTAGCTAATGAGCTGATCAATGAGCTAACAGTCGATCTAATTGTCTTTTCTCTAGCTGCAAAGCTACCGTAAGCTTAGCATAGCCGTCAAGGTGTTCAGAGACCTGAGAAGGATAAATTATAAGCTAAATAAATACCAATCCATGTGCCAATCAAAATGACAGGGATGACTAGTTAGCCCATTACCTAGGCAGTGTCCCTGGCTCCTGTACAGACGCAGTTCTGCCAGGCACATAAGATGAGAGACTGTTTCTGTGGAGAAAGAAACGAGAGAATGGCCTCACCTCGCCCTTAGCAACGTGAAACATTGACTCCAGGTGTCCACAGTTTTGGCTGGGCCTTAGCAGTGGGCCAGTTGAGGCAATATTGCCCAGTGGTTAGCATACCACAATCCAGAGTAGCATTCATCTGTCGTTGTGCCCAAATCTTCTCGAGACCTTGGGGGACCTACTGCCAGGATTGCGGGACTTCCTGTCACAATAAGCTTACACATGTTAAAATGCCTAATTCAGATTTCTGACAAGCTTGAGGGCCAGCATATCCGAGTTACTCTGTTTTTATCATCTGCTCTAAACTGTGTCCTATAAAACAGAATGCTATGATCTCTGATTCTAGCATATTTTCGAGATACATGTCCTAGAAGTATATATTTTAAGACAAATAGACAAGAGACTAGGTAAGGCTCAACTGCAGTATTTAGCATAACTTTAAATCTGTTCTTTCTGAACTAAAATCAAAGCAAACCTTTTAATCGGATACAGTTTATAGAGAGGCTAGCTAATCTTTCTGCTCCTACCACTTGCATTAAAATTGAACATTAAAAAGCTTTGCATTTAGCACTAATGACTAAACATATCTCCGGACCAGCATGGCAGCTGGCCATGTGTAACCGAACTGAGCTGGAATCCCTAAACAAACATGGCAGCCAAACTACAGCTTCACGCGTTCTCTATTGCTGAACCATCATGGTGGCTGGCCACGTGTAACTGAACTCAGCTGGAAGTCTCAAACAAATATGGCAGCCAAACTACAGCTTTACGAGCTCTCCATTGCTGAACCATCATGGCAGCTGGCCATGTGCTAGCATTAGCACAGGCTGTGACTGACAATACCATACATGGCCATTAGGTGCTGATGATACAGCAAACACTTCGGAGCTTCCATAATCCCCCACAACCAAAAGTTCCCAGTAATCGAACAAGCTTTAGAACCAACTGCATAACAGAACAATTTTAAACTGTAATTATTTTAGCCATACCAAATCTATCAGCTAGAATTTTTTCCTTAAAAGAGCATAAAAAAACATTTTGTAATGAGGAATCACCAGCCTTTTAAATGAAGTATAACATTTTAAAATACAGTTTTTCTTTAAATCATATTAACTCTCTGGCTTTTTATAACACATCCACTAACCTTCTGCGACATGCTATATACATTCAGATTTCTAGCTTTTCTTTTCTGGCTTAACCAGACATGCTTACTTTTTTGCTCTCGCTCTCTTTCTTGCTTTTCAGACGACATAAAAACTCTCACTAAAATCCTTTCCATTCTGACATGATCCTGCTGAAGCCCAGAGTCTACGTACGATTTGCTTTTTATAGGCAAAGCAAAAGCAAGTTACATTACTATAAAGAGGAGTTCTGAAACTGCCAAAATTTTTTTTAATAACTTTCCTGCATCTGATAACATAAAGGTAACAACCAAACTCTAAGGAACTTAGAACAAGCTTTAAGGAACTCGGTGAAACTTCCCCTTTTCTTTGTCTCAAGATAAAGAACAGGGTGTAAACATGTTTTTATAAACAAAGCAGCTTATCAAACAAACAGCTCTCCATAAGATACATTTCAAAAACTGCAATTTTCTCAGTCATAGTCATACCCAAATGTCTGATAAACTTTAAACAAATTTTTTAACCCGTTTTTGCAATATTAAAACAAAGTACCCCTTTTGTAGAAGTCACAAGGCATAAACATAATCTTTAAGATTAAAACCAGATTTTAAAACCAGAATTTACCAGTGCAAGCAATTTAATTTTTAAAACCAATACCAATTTAAAATAAGCTATCCTTTTAACCTAGAAGGAAATGAGATTTGACCAAGGTCTTTCTTTTTCTTTTTTTACCCATACCAAGATGGCGGTTACATTATAAAATCACATGGTGAAGTCAAGATGGCGGCGAGACACTGAGACACTTTAGACCACGTGGCAGCCTATACAATATGCGCTTATGGATCTAATAAGGCGCATAGGCACACATTTTAAACAAATTTCGTAAGGCCTTTCAGAACAGAAAACAAAAGGTAGACAGACAAACAACACTCACTACACTTATGACAAAAATCAAGCAGACAGCAGACAACACAAACCGCGCGGTACGAGATCGGTGCCAAAGCGAACACAAACATTCAGATGGAGACCTTGTCGGAGGTCCGGTTCCTCCGTCTCCCAGATGAAGCACGTAGCCTTCTCTCAGGGCGTCGCCCCAAAGAGTCCCACTCGGCTCGTGTTTCCAGACAGAAGGGAACCCAAGAAGGGTTACCCTTACCAGGCACTCCTGAGACGTCTCCCAGGAGGCACGGAAAAGAAGTACGAGCCCGTCGGCTCCTTCTAGTTTCCGTCTGATACAGATGACCTGGCCAAGTCCAGACCACAGGGGGACTCGAACCCCCTGGAAACAAACTCACACAAAGACAGACCGTTTAACACAACGATACACAAGACTCACAGAACAAAAAGCCGGCAGGTCTTACCTCCCGACGCTGGGTCGGTGGTCCCTGGGCGGGGGTCTCAGATCTCGGTGGGACCTCCAAATGAAAGACTGCCAGGAGCCTATCTAGACGGGGAGACCCCGCTTCCCAAGGAACAGCGAGACCAGCCTTCGGATGCAAGCCGCAAGAGGTTTATTTTGATACACGGGTACCCGGGGCGACCAAGCCTATCGGAGGACTTGCGCGCCTCTCGGTTAGGGTGACGGGTTTTTATAGGGCTCGGGAGCAGGAGGCGCGGTTACAGAAGTGAGAAGCAGTTACAGGGTTCTGATTGGGTGGTTTGAACAAAGCCGTAATTAAGTCACGTACCCAGAACAGGGAAGGCGGGAAGGCAGATTGTGAGCAGGGTCACGTACCCACCCGGAACCGGAAGGCGGGAAAGAATGCAGCGAGGTAGCTATCCCCTCAGGGAACTTACCGCTATACTGCGCCTACTCTACATAGTGTTAACGATCGCTGCTATCTTTTGGTCTTTCATGTGGACATCTTTTTTGAGTTGGCTTTCGCTTCCCACCTTGCCTTTGAGGCAGTGTCTGTCTTCTTTCTGCCATGCTGCATATTCCAGGAGAGTTGGTTGAAAGATTGTCCTGTCTCTGCCTCTTCTCTTCTCTCACTGAATGCTGGAGATCACTGCCTTATTGCATTCTGGGCCTTCTTGGGCGGATCTAGCACATGTCAGTAGGTGTGCATATCAAGCGCTTTTACAATTTTGTTGGTCCTGTTTACTGCTTTTAAGTTTTGCTTATAATAATGAACCGATAGTTTTTGTCAGATAGGGCCTTACTAACTAGGCCAGCCTGGATTGGAACTCAGTCTTCTTGCCTCCTCTTCCATAGTGATGGGATTACAGTTGCAATGCTACTATATATGGGCTTGCTTTATTTCAAACCCTGGCTAGTTTATCTTGGGTCTTATCAGGGAGAGAAAAAAAAAAGTGATTATTTGCTACTATCTTGACAGAAACTTTCACTATCATGCAAAGAAGTCAAATTACTTGGCAAGGCTACAGTTTGCTTTTCTGGTTCTAACGTTTCACCTTTTTCTAAGAGGAAAATTAGTGGCATATTAGTATCATGTTAGTGGCTTGATTTGACTGTGTTTGAAGGAGCAGCAGCCATGCCTTTGGAGGGTACCAGATCCTTTTAGCACCTTGTTTCTCTTGCCTCCACCCCAGGGTGTTCTCTCTCCAGAGCCATTTGTCCTTCCTTGGGACAGTTGGAATCTCTCCCTTGTCTCCTCTGTTTTCTCTCTGACATCTGCTCACACCCTTTCCTGGACCCTACGCTCTGCTGTTTGTAGACCTCCCAGAGAAGGTGGAACTGATTGATCTTCATACAGATCCAGGCACGAGATGACGTTCTTACCAGGAGCCGAGAGTACACAGGATCACAGGCCAGACTGGTGACCCCCTTTGGGAAGGGTCACATGTTTAGAGATGAGATTAAGGCGGGATGAGTACTGTGTGATGCTGAGGCAACTGAGGTAGGTTTGGTCCCATCCTAAGCTTGGAGTTCCCCTGCAAGAAATAGGCAGCTCTGTGGACTGAGAGGGTTGTAGTCCTCATTCAACTGGTCATCTAGGCACAGGCTGGTGAGTAAATTGGTTAATGTTAGGGTACACACACATACACACTTGTAACACTATATCTGTAAATATCTGTAAATTTATTTTTACCATTGGGCTTTTACACAAAGAACTGGGTTAGTGACAACTTTCCTTCATAATTTTACTTACGTAAAATATGTGATAAGCAACTTTTCAATCAGCTGCAGCTGCCACGATAGTCATACGTGTCGTGTTAATGCAATGTTTCTCTCCCTTCAGAAGATTGGAAGTCTGGCATGGTCTATTGCAGGTTAAGGCCCTCCTCAGAGCCACAGACCACTTCGTTTCCCCTGTGTCCTCGAGGTCGAGGAGGGCTCCCTAGTGTCTTGTATAAAAGTACAAATGCCTTTCGTGAAGATTACACCCTAGTGACTGTTCACTTTTCAGAGGCTCTCTGCCTTCTGCTAACATCACATTGGGTGGCACAGACACAGTGACAGTGGCACACAGCCCCCTAAACAAAACTAGGCTTTTGATAACTCAGAGAGTGGTCTTCCCACATCTTCCTTCATCAGCCTCAGCTGACCATGTGAATCCCTGTAAAAGAAACTTTTATTAGCCTGTTTCAATGGTTGTCTGGGAGGCTCACTGTCTCCTTCTGCTAACCTAGGCCTAGTCCTGGAAGCTTCTAGCCTCCATACAACCTAACCTAGGCCTAGAATGTTTTCAGCCTCTGAGACTTACTGCTTAATAAACTCACCCTTTCTTGTCCATACTGAGCTCTGGGCTGGCTGGTTCAACTCAGCTGTTCTGGCTCAAACTCCTCAAAATCTCAGCCTCTGAATTGCTCTGTTTGGCCTCCAGCTAACTCCAGCTATCTTTTCTAATCTTCTGTTTCCTTTTTATTCTCTCGCTAATTCTGCCTTAATCTGTGTCTAGCCTGTTTTCTCATTTGACCTCTCTCTGTAAAGCTCTGCTGGTAAAACTGTCTCCTCTTTCTATTTTGTCCCTTAAGTACCTTCCCTTTCTTCTCTTGTCTTGTGAGACTTGGGCATATCCTATTCTGTGAAATCTTTCTCTGATCCATCACCTTTTCTGTCACTCAATTAAACATCACTTTCAAATATAGGTGCTTCTGTGCTTCCTTCTACAAATTAACTTTACCTTCATTGTTTGGGATTAAAGGCAGACACCACCACACCTGAACCAAAGCTTTTTTTTTTTTTTTTTGTCTCCTGGATTAAAGGTGTGTTCGTATTCCAGCCCGATCACACAGACCTAGGTCTTTGGATGTCATCTCTGGCCAGAGCAGCCGTGTTCTAAATTAAAATTCCTCTACAAATCCTGGAGATCTTCTTTCTCTCTTCCTCTCTTCCCACTCCCCCACTCTCCCCTCCCACTCATAATATTATTCCCAGTTACATACAGTCTTAAAACAGGCAACTTAAAAATGTAGAACATATACATAAAAAGGCAAGCACAATATATATTTAATTTTAGTTGTCCTCACATTTTATAAAAATTGCGCCAGAGCGTACATAATCTTAGAACCTTTAAAAAAAACTGTTCAGTTCATCCTTGTTGCTTCCCGTCACTGCGGTTCACCTACTAATATGCTTGCACTGCTTTGTTTCTGAGCATGCTCCGTTTATTCTTTCACTTTCCCGTTGATGGGCATTCATTTGGTGGGAGGGTTGGCTGTTGTAAACAAGTTTGCTATTCACATGTTATAGATACATATATGTTCATGTGTCTGTGTGTAGGAGACTTTTTTATGTACCTGTGAATGTACTCCAGGAGGCATCTGTGGGAAGCCCAGCAGACATAGATCCGTGGTGCTTATTTCAGTCTGGTGTGGAAAAGCGCGTGATCTTTGTGGCAGTGGAGACTCTATCTTATGTAGTTCTGCTTCTCCTCTCAACTTCCCAGGCTTCTTGGTGCTTAGAAAACGACTGTGGGTATACAGCAGGCGCTTATCTGATACACGACTTTGGTGCCATCGGTGCTTGTTGACACTGTCTCTTCTTCAAGTCCTTGAACCTGAAACCATGTGCCTTGTGTGGCGGATCCTTTTTGTTCTTCTCGTAGAATAGGTCCGTTCTCTCTGTGTTACTTTATGTAGAATCTTCCATGAACTAGGCAGAGCCAGTCTGAGGAGGACTGTCTTCTTGCCCTTCCGTGAGCCAAGCTGCACATGGTGCTACGTGTTTGTAGCCCTAGAATTTGGCAGGCCGAATTAGAGAGATCAGGAATTCAAAACCAGCCTGGGCCACTCGAGACTCAGACTAAGCAAGCAGACAAGCACTCCTTCAAAGAAGATTTATTTTATTTTTAATTATATGTATCTGTGAGCACAGGTGCCTCAGAGTCCAGAAGGGTCCCCTAGAACTGGAGTTCCTGGTGGTTGTGAGCTACCTGATGTGGGCGCTGGGAACCAAACCCAGTTTTTTTGGAAGAGCAGCACGCATGCTTAACTGCTGAGCTGTCTCTCCAGACCCAACAAACCTTTCCTTTTGATCGGGCCAGAAGAGGGTATGTGCAAATGGACAGCTTGCCTCGGTGTGTGCTCTGCCACTTAGATCATTGGAAGGGAGGACTTACTGGGGAGAAAGTAGGGTGTTAGTATGAGATCTGATACTTGGAGGAATGGGAGCTCACAGATAGATAAAGGAGGCAAGTGGGGTAGAGCATTTTAGAGCTGTAAGAGGCAGGGGAACCTGGCACAGCTGGGTAATAGTGACCGATTGGCTTTGAGTAGGGCATACTGCATGCAGTTGAATGGATGTAGCTAAGGTGATTCATGTGGCATGCTTGAGTCTGTGTCGCTTCCGTTTGGGGATTTATAGCTAGACCAAAGTCATTTTTACTCATTCTCAATGTCTGCTTTACAAGTTGACCTGTTAGGTCCGAGACACTCAGGGTCATCCTCACACCCTTCCCCTCTATGTCATCCCCACCAGTTACAAGGGTAGATGTGTGCCAGAGCAGGGGAAGAAAGCAGTGACTTCTGGTTCTTACCAGTCTGTTTGTTTGGACAGAGTCAGGATTCATCTGTGTTCACGGAGAAGTGTTTTTTTTTCCCAGAGATTAGACTGAAATGACTTTGAGGCAACAGTAGCAAGAGCGTGCTGGGGAGGAAGGTTCTGCTGCCCACTTCTGGAGTCTTTTAGACCCAGCGCCTTTTCTTTGCTCTCTCTGTCCCCAGCTGCTTCTATCTATTTGCTTTCTAGTGATGAAAACACTTGGGGGTGGGGCTGCCTCACGCGCATGCATCCCCTGACCATCTGTTCTCATATGCTCCATGGTTAGTGGAGGGAGTGATGGTTTCGGAGAAGAGGGCTGGAGAGGCCTGATGGACAGCAGAATTCTCTCCGCAGAGAAAACAGCCAGTCCGCTGTGGCCAATTCTTCCTCTGACTAGAGAGATATACAGCCTCTGCACATGGGAGTGCACACACTCGGGACGATAGGATGGAGTTGTACCAAATAAAATTGTTATTGAAATGGATATTTGTAGAGAAATGCATTGTATTATGTCACAGTACAATATAGTGTTACATTTTGCATTCCTGTGCCTTCATAGACTAAGATTAAAAATACATGGCCTAAAATCTGGTAGCCCTGTACTTGAACCTCTTCCCCTATAGTGTTTTAACTCATACAGTTTCCTCATTTTAAAATGGGTCACTAATAATACCTGACTTTCATACTGGGTTATTAGGAAGGCTGTGTGAGAACTAATGCATATTAAATATTTCATAATAGCCTTCTGCAGAGTTACTTGAATTTGGGACTCTTTTTTTTTTTTTCCTTTTTAATGAAATGTTTGCTCACTGAGATGAAGCAGTCACAGAGATGAAAACCAGTCACATGTGAAAACCAGTGGACTGTCTTGGGTGGTGTTCCATGGATTTTTCTGCTGATTTGTTTAGAGGTTAAGTGGGAGGATGACATGCACAAACTGAAGGGACAGCCCTGCCTGAACAAGGCTGCCCCTCACTTTTAGAGAGCAACTTTGAAAAACTCCATCTCCAGAAAACTTTTTTTATTTTTAGCAAAACCTCTTTCTCCACCTGGCTGTCGTCTCTGTTGGGTACATCCTTCTCTGCTTTCATGTAGTTAGCCCTGCACACCTGCAGTCATTTATCTACTTGCACCTTGTGTTTTTCCCATCTCTCTTTAAAACATGGTCCAGTTGGTGCATTGGAAAAGGTGTTTTCTACCCTGTGGAAATGCTGTTTCCCCCTTCTTTAAGGAGCAGGGAGATGATTGGACTCCTCACTTACCATGTGTCAGGTTATCATTCTGCTCTGCTCTTCTTAGATGTGTGATCTTTAAGAAGAGGATTGGAGCTGGTCACATAATGGTGACATGTGTGCCGCTTGGAGTGTGTCCTTTTTGTAACTTTCTGCATCGTGAGTTTTATTCAGATCTGTGAACAGGTACCGAAGCATTAAATGTGAAAAGCATTTAATTTTCTGGCATTTTTGTGTATGTCAAACTCCTGGCCATCTTTTTAATGGTGTTATCATCAGATCCAGCCCAAGTTTCACAAAAAAGCCAAGAAAGCCAATGAGATTTGAACAGATTTTAAAATAACTGAACTAGGGACCTCTCTCTGTGTGTCTCTCTCTGTCTCTCTTCTCCTCCCCTCTCATGTAATTTAGCACTTTTAGAGTTAAATAAGAAAGGGGATGGGGTTGGAAGTTTGAGCAAGACTAGAGCTAGTGTGTAGTAGGTTAGAGATAGAGAGAGTAGCAACAGAGGCTATGGCCTTTGGCTCTTCAGTGCCCGTGGGAGTTCTTCCTGCAGGCACTGGGCCTGGCCTGGTTCTGTCTAATGTCCCTGGGTCTTTCGTGTGAACCAAGTTGTAATACTTACACAACTGTGCACTTGTGGTAGGATGTGGGGTGGGGCAAACACAGTCTGGAGAAGAATTGGTTTGCATAGAGTGGCTGCTCCTGGAAAGAATGTCTTTTTAGTTTTGTCACCTCTGATGGGTTCTGTGACACATGGAGTCAGATCCTAATCAGGCAGCTGGAGTGGTCAGCTTTGTGATGTCATTGTCTAGTTGTCAAGTGAGGTGTGTTTGAGCTCTCATGACTCCTCTCTCTCCTTCTCATCACTCCTCTTCCAGTGCTGGAGTCTCAGGAGCACCCTCAACAGTTGATGGGGGGATCCTACCTGATCCTCTTGTGCCCCAATACCCTGTCTGTGGATTCAGAGAACTTTAGAACCTCATGTTCATCAGCTCCTAGTGTGTCTGGGGAGCTTTTCCATCTTGCTGATATTGTCTTTTCTTTTCCTAGCCACCAGCTCATGGAACATTATAATTAGAAGACCCTTGACATCCTTATAGTCCAGAGTTCAACTCCTTCGCTTCAGAGACTGTGACCTCGGAAGGCCTGAGGGCACAAAAGTGAGAGATGATAAAGAAAAAGAAAAAAAAATGTTTTTTACTGCTTATGTTAGGTTCTCCAACCAGGGTCACGTAAGTTAGACTAACATAAGACAGATTAGTAAAACAGAAAGAAAGAGAGTACTTTTTTCTCTGTTTCACTTAGCCCAGGTTCACCGAAAACTAAGCTAAGGCTGACCTTGAACTTGTGAGCCTTCTGCCTCCATCCCATCTCTGAAGTTCTGGAATTGTAAGCATGTAGCAAGCTAAGATTGAGAAATGGCAGACCACAGCCTCGGGAAATTCCCACTGATAGTGACTCAGAGGTGGGAAGGGGGTTTTTAATTTTGCTTTGTCTTTTGGTATCTATCACTTATTACCCTCTGACATGGATTTGAGGATTTGTTGTTGTTGTTTGCTTGTTTGCTGGGTTGGTTGGTTTTGTTGTTGTTTTGTCTTTCCTTAATGCTCATCTTCTATTACTCTAGAAAGTTGAGGACGAATAACCCTTTTGTGCTTTGGTTCTCTTGAGTAAAAAGGGACCCCCAGTGCTACCTAATGAAAGACTTCATCTGTCACATGGTCTTATAATCAGATAGTAGATGCTCAATAAAGGTTCCCCATCCCTGTAATTATTAAGTGTAATTATTAAGTGTTTACTAGACTGTAAACTTGGGAACAGTGACTATTTCTTGCATCATTGTTTTACTTCTACCAGCAGTATGACTGGCATATGATTTCTATTGAGTGTTTGACATGAGTTAATAGAGAAATTGTAGGGCCCCCTGCTGCAGATATTTGCTACGTTAAGTGAATAGGCTTGCCTGCTGTCTTTTTATGGCAGGCCTCAACTGTTGAATCTGAAGTGAGTAATGTTGGGCTGAGGCCATGGGCCCAGTGCTTTATTTTTATTGCCGTGATTCTGCTGAACTTTCTTAGGCGTGACTACAATGGCAGAGACTTGTTAGGGAGTCCTGAATATCAGACCAGCAAGTAAGATATACAGCAGCTTTTTGAGAACACCCTCATTCATAGCTGCTCCTTCTTGGAAATGCTTCCCTGGCTGTGCTTAGCAATGCCCTGCAGGCAGTTGACTAGGCAGGTGCAGGGCAAGGGTCAAGAGAGAAACAGTCAGGGAACCGAAAGGCTCAGAGGCTCCGCTGCAAGCTCCAGCCTAATGTTTGGCTTCCACGGGCCTCTCAGTCCCTATGCTCAAATTAGAGGACAGGGCCAGAACTGCATTATTCTACATTCCCAGGCTTGCTGGAAAGTGTTCGGAACACCCCAGACTATTTAAGCATGTCAGAGCGATGGTTTCAGTGGAGAGACGTTTCTGTGAGCACTTGGGGCAAGTGGCTGAATGGCATATTGAGTTGGAAAATAAGTTACTCAGTAGAAAATGATCTCATAGTCTTCCCCCATCTCTCTCTCTCTGTGTGTGTAGGCCAGAGGTCAACTTTGTGTGCCTTCCTCTATGCTCTGCACCTTACCTTTTGAAGCAGGTTCTCTCTCTCATTTTGGCTGGACTAGCAGGACAGCGAGCCCTGGAGATCCTTTGGGCTCCAGCCCTCAGTGCTGGGGTTACAGGTGTGCACCACTAAACCTGGCTTTTATGTGGCTGCTGGGGGATCCAAACCCAAGTTCTCATGCTTGTTACCCACCGGCCCCCGAGCCCGCATGTTAACTACAGTGTTCCAGCCTCCTGACTTGAGTGCATGTGTTGAACATGCACTGGCCATCCAGGCAGGGCATCGGTTGTGTGAACCTTTCCCTAACTAAGTCCCAAGTGACTCCTCGTCATGCCTTCAAGGTAATGCAGTTTGGCAAGAGCATTTGGACCTTGACAAAGTCTCTTACCTGATTTGGCAGTCAAAAAAAAGACCAACTTGCCTAATTTGATCATCAACTGAAAACTAAACAAAACAAAAGCCAAAACATCTGGTTCTTTCTTGTTTGGTGACATAAAAAAAAAAAAAAAACAACAAAAAAACAGTATAATTTTTTTTTTATGTGTGTGTCCCATTAGTGAGGAGACTATTTGTACTATTGAGACCTAAATACTTGTCCTTAGTTTTCTTCCCTGCCTCAGTGCTTCTTGAAGGCTAAATCCGTGAGAATGTTAGTGAGTCATAGCTATCTGTGTGTGTTTACCGTGTGCTGTATCTGCCTGAATTCTGAACATCCGTCCTAACAGTGGTAACTTTCTGTTTTGGCGTAGCAAGTTACCAGAAGTATAGTTGGTCAAAACAACACGTTTTTATTTTGGTTTCTGTGGTTCAGGAGACTGGGCATATAGCTTGCTTGGGTCATCTGTGTAGGATTTCACAAAGCTGTTAATTAATGTGTCAGCTGGGGCTGTGGTCTCATCTGAGGCTTGACTGGCAGAGAACTTGATTTCGTTGGAGGAATTTAGTGCCTTGTGGTTTTAGGACACATTTCATATCTTTTTATTTCCCCCTCTGTCTCTGTCTCTGTCTCTGTCTCTGTCTCTCTCTCTCTCTCTCTCTGTGTGTGTGTGTGTGCGTGTGTGTGTGTTTGTGTGTATGAATGAAGGGGCTTATGGAAGCAGAGGTCATCTTCATGTGTGATTCCTCACGAGCTAGTTACACTGTTTTTTTTTGAGACAGAGCCTCTTGCTGACCAGGAATTCACCAGTTGGCTAGGTTGGGTGGCCAGCGACTCCTGGGGTCTTCAGGTCTCTTCTTCCCAGCAATGGCTCACTACCAAGCCTAGCTTTTTACATTTGTGCTGGGGTCGCTGTCAGGTCTTCATGCTTCTATAGTTAAGTGCTTTACTGACTGAATACCTCCCTGGCACTGGTATGGTTTTGTTTTCCATTTAGCTGTTAGATGGAAGTTACCTGCAATTACTTATCCACATGGACCTTCCTACAGAGACACCCTACAGTGTAGAGCTGGTTCCCTCTAAAGTACCAAAGGGGGTTGGTTGGGTCTGTTTGTTGTTGTTGTTGTTTGAAACGGGGTTTCTGTGTATAGCCCTGGCTGTCCTGGGACTCACTTTGTAGACCAAGCTGGCCTCAAACTAACAGAGATCTGCTGCCTCTTCCTCTTGGGTGCTGTGATTAAAGGTGTGCGCCACCACTGCTTGGCACAGATTGGATCTTCTTATAGTTCAAACTTCCATATAGACATGATCTCAGTTTCCCCTTATTATTTAGTAGGGAGCACCAAGATTCCCAACTGCTAAGTGAGTTTTCTGATGTTGCAGTGTATCTAGTTACAGAAGAAGTTACAGGCGAGGTTACCTGTGACATCAGAATCCAGAAGACAGAAGCAGGGTTGTTCTTTGAGGCCAACCTAAGCTGTGTAGAGCACGGCCGCCTCAGAAAACAAAACAACCACAAAAAGGGGGGGAAAAAAAGCTGGTTGCTAGCAAAAACAAACATCTACTAAAGATTTACCACAAGTGCCATTCTCCGCATAGGTCCTTCCTTGGGTATTATTACTAAGCAGATAGTTATTTGAGGGCCTTTCCATTATGATCTAGTATTACCTGTTCCTTCCTTTTTTCAGATACCTAAGCTGCTGCAGTATCACCAAAGGCTGATTCTAATAGGCTGCCCTTTAAAAGGACATAAATAAAATGAAAGGAGAGCATAATGGCATTTAGAGCAAAGTGAAGGAAAGAAAACAAAAACAAAACCAGAATGGGCTGGCTGTAGGGGGTACTACCTCTGCAAGGAGGCTGAGACAGGAGGATGCTTGTGACCTCAAGACCAGCCTGGACTATGTAGCAATGGTAGGCCAGCAAGAGAGCAAGAGCTACAAAGCAAAAGCCTGTCTCAAAAACCAACAGAACAAAAGATCTTCCCTGAAGCCATTAGCAGGCTCTACACGTGATCATGGTACTTTTACTGCATATGTGAATTTCTCAGTTAGTAGATTACAACTTTGGCCTCATTTAAAACACCCTTTTTAATGAAGCAATATCCATTTTCTTACTTCAAAAAAACATGAATAATATGTAGGATTTTTGTTTACTTAGTTTTTATAACCTGTAAAACCATCTGTAATGTGGATCTTGAGAGATACATAAAATTTATATTTTAGAGTAAGGAACACTCCAGTTTTGTGTGTATGTGTTTTCTTCCATATTTTCAGAAACCCAGAGAGCTGTGCTGCAAGATGCTTTAAAGTCTGTAAGTACAGGGACAGATAAAACACAGACTAGCTTTAATGACTGCTGAGCACTTTCACGAGTAGAGGGAAGGACGGCTGTGGTGTGTAGGTCCTGAGCATCAGCGACTGCCCTTCTGGGTCAGCTCCATGCTAATGTCAGGAGTATGAGCTGAGGCTGGCTCCTTGTCCTCGGGTGGAAAGGGACAGGGTCCTCCAGCTGGAAGGACCTCCATGCATGGGATGTCTGCCCTCTGTGTTTGCTAGCAAGGACTGTACAGAGAGGACAGCTTGACTCCATCTAATTAACTGTCACCAACTCATCTTCCCGGAACTCATGGCTGGCCGGGAAGCCTTCATGAACTCCACCTTATCTTCTCTCCAGTTCTCTACCTCTGTTTCTTTTTATGAGCCATAATCCGTACCAGCCCGTCACTGTGGTTTGTTTTTGGACAACTTTGGTCCCCTTTCTGTGCCCAGCCTGGGGTCTGGATCCTATACACTCAGTGTGAGTTGACTTGAGGGAAGAGTACTGAAATGCCCTTCTCACACTTGTTTCCTCTGCTGAACATGGAGCTTCTAGTCTTTAGCTCCATAAAGTCTATCTTAGCACTTCCGCATTCCATAATGTAGTATTTGTTGGACAATTTTAAATACACTATATTATTATCTTTCATTACTCTCCTACTCCCACTTTTGTCATTTATTTTTGGCTGCCAACCATTGTGTATTTTATTTTTCTATTCCACTAATTGTGGTAAAACACAACATAAAATTGTCCATTTTAACCATTTTTAAGTATATAATTCAGTGGCCTTGGATATAGTCACATTGTTAACAACCATTACCAACATCTTTCTCCGGGACATGTATGTCTTTTCCACGGAAATTGTCCTCACTAAACACAAAAACTCCCTTCTTCCTCCAGCTCTGCGTACCTGCATTCTGTCTTTTGTGAATTGTGACTATTCCAGATTCCTCACTTAAGAGCAATCAGAAAGCATTTGCTTTTCTGTGACTGTCTTTTTTCACTTAGTGTAATGTTAAAATGTTTTTCTTCTATGTTGTATCGTGAAATCTGTTCCTCTTTAAGTCAGCCATTTTCTTAAAAGTCTGAAAAGTACCACATGAGTGTCTGGTGCCCCTGAGCCAGAAATGGGCATGGGGTCCCCTGGAACTGTGGTCATAGACAATTGTGAGCTGCCATGTAGGTATTGGACAATGAACCCGAGTCTTCTGGAAGACCCGCTGACTGCCAAGCCGTGTTTCTGACTGCCAAGCCGTCTCTGTGGCCCCATCCACTGTCCTCTGAGATTCTAGTGTTTTCAGTCTGTGTGGCCAGAGTGAGACTTTTCCTGCAGTCCTGTCTGTGACCATTTCCCTGAGTGACTCTTCTTAAGGCATGGCCTATTTTCCTGAATAGTGTTCTTTGGTGGAGCTGAGTAGAAAAACTGAGGCATTGTTAGTTCAACAAATAAGCACCTACTGCATACCAGGCACCTGTGCATGATCAGGGAGTATATGGACCTGTGGGAGATATGAGAATGAGCTCTGCCAACTAGAGCACCAGGTGGTATGTGCTGAAGGAGGGCTGGAATGGGTCTGCATGAGCTCCCGAGGCTCATGGGGATTTTCAGAAAGGTTCAAAGAAGAGGTCAGATTTCAAATCAGCCTGAGAGGAGAGAAGGTGTCCAAGGTGGAGAAAGATGCGAATGGCATTCCAGGAATGGCGTGAGCTCAGACAAGTGAAAACACATGGTTGGAAGAGCTGCAAGGAGCGGTAGTATGTGAGCAGAAAGCAGAGATGGGGTCTGTGGGGGTGGGAATTTCAGGTACATGGATTCCATGTTAGGACCTGAGAGGTGTGGGATAGGCTGTTTGGAGGCTCTGTGCAGCTACTGTGATGTAGTTGGCCCTGTGGAATGTAGATGGATTGGAATAGGAGAAAATGGTCCTCACCACTGTGCAAGGATGAAGGAAAGAAAGGAGCTGAGGTTTGGCTTGCCACCTTTCAGGCAAGAGATGCTAAGGGCCTGGACCAAGGTGGTCACTGACAAGAGTTCATTCTTGATGCAGCTGCCGTTGTATGTGCTGGAATTCTTACAGGTTCATCTCCATGTAGAGTTCTGTTTTTGCAAAACCTCTGTCAGATCTTTGTTATACCCCAACTGGTAAAGGCTAATTAATTTGTAAAAGACAAGCTACCTTCAGGCTTACACTCAAGGATAGCTTGTAATAGTGCCATACTATATGATATGGTACCTAGAGAGAGAGAGAACTGTTAAAGAATATGAGTGAGGTAGAGTAGCCAGATGTAAAGTCAGCTTTAGCTACATAGTAAGTTCTAGGCCAGACTGGGCTGCATGAAGGCACATCTCAAAAAGGCAGGCCAAGCCAGGCTCAGTGGCGCATGCTTTTAATCCCAGCAGTCAGGGAGACGGGCAGGTGGATCGTGGTGTGTTCAAGGCCAGCCTGGTGTACAAAGTGAGTCCAGGACAGCCAGGCATGCATAGAGAAACCCTGTCTCGAAAAACCGAAAACAACAACAACAACAACAAAAAACCAAAACCAAACCAACAAAAAACATGCAAAAAAAACCCAACAGAAATCAAAGCAAAACACCAAAACAAAACCCTTAGGTTTTCAAGAGTAAAGCTGATTTAACTTCAGAAATCACCATTCCTAGGGCCTAGCTCATGATATGGAGAGAATTTACTTGGTTCTTCACAAAATGCTCTGATAGTGAGCTATTCGGGAAACACCCAGATGTGGCAATTGCGTGCAAGCAGTGTATAGTCCCAATGGTAAAATGTCAAAGGACCTTGGAACTTCGGAACAAAACAAATTCAGTATTTTTAAAAAGTGATACTCAAGGCTGTACACAGAGAAAGGGGAAATGCCGCTTGGTGAAGATACTGAAGGAGTCATCACCTGACTAAGTGTTGAGTGAGGAAAGTGTTGAGACGTACAAAAAAGAAAAAAAAAGTTTCAGGGAAAACAATCTCCCCACTAACCTTTGCGTTAGTCAGTTTCTCATCACAGCGTTTTTCTGCTTTAGTCACTGCTTTCAAAGATGTATAAGCATAGAAGATCAAGAGATAAAAATAAGTCAACATTTGAAATGTGGGGTTTGAAAGAAAAGGTTAGAGAAATTTGGAGATTGTGGGCTGAGTAGGGCCAGCAGGACCGCTGGATGACTAAAGTAGCTTGCCGGCAAGTGTGACAGCCTGAGTTCAAATCCTGAGGCTGTGAAGGTGGACGACCAGAACCGAATCCCACAAACTGTCCCCTGTCCTCTGTGTGCGCAGTGCGGCATGTGTGTGCCCTCTTTCACAAATAAATATGATAAATTTAAACAGCCTGACTTTATAATATTTGACATGAAAACAATCAAAAGTACTTACCGGCAAGCCGAGTGAGAACAATGCTGAGAAGTGTGACCCCATCAGTTTCCTTGTAGGGGCTAGGTGTTTGCTTTGCAGGGAGTTGCTCGGTTGCTGCTGATGTCCCAGGAGCACCGAGTGAAAGGAAGCGTGTGAGTGGCTGTGGCAGGTATGATGAGTGTTCCGCAGAGCCCACCAGGCTCCTCAGAACAGCCCCCTGGGATATGGCTGGCATGATGGAGATGGGCAGTTGCCCTGGATTGGCTGTTGTACTGATGGATGTGTTACACACCTCTTTGGATATAAGATTTGAGGTAGATTTTAGCGGGGATAGGTGATTTGTGCATATAGTAGTCAAATAAGTGTCTGTTCATAAACATTTAAAAGGAGAAAAGAAAGGAAAAGAGGGAGGGAAGGAGAGAATGAGGACAGGCTAGTTGACAGGCAACTGTTCGGCCATGGCAAAGCATTTTCCCGGTTTCCCTCTGCAGCTTCTATCTCAGGCTCTCCTTTGCTTCTTTATACAGCTAGCATGTATTTTGTCTGTGCAGTGGTTATTTTGTCTGCGTCGCCGTTGTAAGACAAGTGCCATGAAAGCGGAGACTGGGCCTGTTGAGGTCTTGGCTGCACCTCTTCTTTCCATCATACACTGGACGAACATGGGACGGTCTCAAGAAGTTATTACATGAGTGAGCCACAGTTGCTAAGGGCATCACCAAGGCCTGTGCTGAGTGCTGAGCATCATCCAGACTCCAGTGCTGTGTGTGTGTGTGTGTGTGTGTGTGTGTGTGTGTGTGTGAGAGAGAGAGAGAGAGAGAGAGAGAGAGAGAAAGAGGTATATGGTTTTCAGTATGGTGTGTGTTGAGGAAGTGCTGTGTGTTGTGTCATGGTGTGTATGTGGTTTGTGGTGACATGTGTTTAGGGGTAAGGACAGTGCGTGTTATGTCATATTGTATGTTGTGTGTGGTCGGTGGTGTGGTGTGTGTGTGTGTGTGTGTGTGTGTGAGCCATCTGAGCTCCTTTACTTCTCTTCTCTGCCCTAGCCTTCAGATGTTTTTGAGCAGCATTAGATTAGATTATCAGCATTGGGATAATGGAGCAATTTTGCGGCCAATAGCCTGCGCATTAGACTGCTCAATTCTTCTCAGCCTGAGTAGCTGAAAGCATATATCTTGACTTAGACTGGTCGGACCTGCTGTCTTTGCTTTAAGGACACAGAATGCCAGAGTTTAGGAAGCCCAACTTAAAATACTAACACATTAACAAAAGTATAAAACCACATAGACGTGGACAGCAGAAAACAAACAAACAGTCCTCCTCAAACCTAAACACTGTTCCCTTCCAAAACTGTGAAAGGAACTCTGAAGGGAAATGCTTGCCCCAAACCGCAGGGCTCCTCATAACGGGAAGAATATGTCCGTAGAAGCAAGCAGCTAGCCAGCCGCATTCCCACCTCAGTGCTTCCCTCTTTACTGAGGGCACCAGGCAGAGCATGAGTATCTGTAAAGGTGCTCAGTGCGGTCAATGTCTGTGGAAGGACAAGCACATATGGGCAGGAGCCCTGAGCCCACAGGCTTCATTGGAGGGAGCAGCAGAATCTATCTTTGGAGCCGCCATCTATGTTTCAGTCATTTCTGAATTCGGGGGGCCTTGGATTTCAGTGCTTCAAAAGTGCTCTGAAAGGTTCCCTCCCAAGAGCTCCTTAGAAGCCAGTGTTCCTCTGTTACTGTGCATCAACCTTGTTCTGGCTCTTGATGTCCCCAGGTCTGGCTTCCACCAAGTAATGAAAATAACAGAGCCTTTCATTTGGGAAGCAGCTTTTCAAAAGAATTTGAACTATTTGCTGTGGTTATCTCATTCCTTACCGATGATAACAGTGTGAGAAAAACAGGGTGCCGTTCTGACTGTCCTTGGATGCATGAGACTCAGTCATACCCACAGGCAGGCTAAGTTGCCCAGCTGGTGAAGGGCAGAATGGATGAGACGCAGTGCCTCTTCTTTAGGGAGCCCAGCTGCACCTCATTGCAAGGCTGTCTGTCTTGGGGCCGTGCTGAACAAAATCACAAAAAGTGGGGGGCCTGGTGGTGAGCTTTAGCTTTCATGGGTCATTATTTGGCTCTTTTTAGTAAAAGAGTAAAGTGTGCTCTGAGCTTCTGCGATGGGTAGGCCTTCAGGCCCCCCAGGTCACCCAGGCCTCATCTCGGTGGGAATGGGCAGGATATCTTCTCACCCCTTCCTCTCTTCTACCCACCTTCTTCCTGTCCCTGTATATTTGTGTGTGTGTGTGTTGTAGTGGTGGTATGTGTACGTGTGTGTGTGTGTGTGTGTGTGTGTGTGTGTGTAGGTACAGGTGCTTATATGTAGGGTTACATGGCTCATGTAGGCATGCATCTGTGGGGAGACCAGAAGAGAACATTGGTTGTCCTGCTCTGTCACTCTGTCTCACTCCCTCTGAGACAGGGTCTCACTGAACTTGGAGTTAGGCTGACAGCAAGTGGGCCCTGGTGATCCTCCCATCTCTGCTCCCAACAGCACTGGGGTTACAGGCACCCATGTAACAACACCTTGCTTTTTAGTGGGTGCTGAGGATTTGAACTCTGGTCCTCATGCTTGAACAAGCAAGCCTCTGAGCCACTGAGCCACTGCTTAAGCCCCAGCACTGGATTTTTCTAGTGACTTCATGTGAGGTGTACCTGAGAAGCAGTGGGGTCAGCTTGGCTGTTCTTTGTGAACATGACAGATAAGTGAAGAAGACTTCCAAGACCTGAGTGCTTTAGGTTTGTCAAGTCATCAGGTGGGTTAGACCGAGTCCCTGTGTGGTTGCCACATTGCCCTTCTGGGCCAGTGCCTGGTATTTCTAGGACAATTGCTTTCTCAACTGTATATCTGTTTGTGCCGCTACAGGCCATCAGATTTACCTTTCACATTCTATAAATGGAACTGGGGCTACAATCTTGACTTTGTTGGCTGTTTGACCTGCTAGTTGGTTTTTCCTGTTTGGGGAGCCCTCTGCTTCACAATGAACAGTCTGTATCCTCAGGTGGCCCTCTCTGCCAGAGCACCAACTCCTGTGAGTTTGAAAAGGAAGACAAACCTGTATTTGGTAGAAAGGACCTATTGTTCCCAGGCTGTACTTGTGGCCAACTTCTTGGACTCCTTTGGCCGACTCTGAAGAAGGAATTGAAGTCAGAATGCCAATCAGTGGCTTGCATAGACATCAACAATCTAACCTCAGGGAACTTAGACAAAAGTAAACAGAAGTGCTCAAATTCAGATTCTTGAAGAACAGCAGTGGAAATGAGGCTAGAGAGGAAAATGATATGGTGAGAGAAAGAATTCTCATTCCCTGTTTCTCAGATGGGCAACCATAAAAATAATAAAGCCTGAACGAAATGTGTTGATGCATTCCTGTAATGGAAGTTACTCAGGAAGCTGAGAGCAGAGGATTACATGTTTGAGGTCAGTCTGGGCAATTTAGTGATACACTGTCTCTTTAAGAGAGAGAGAGAGAGAGAGAGAGAGAGAGAGAGAGAAGGTAAAGGGCTAAAGAGCTGGGTATCTAATTCAATGGTAGAGTGGTTGCCTGGCATATGTGGCCCCAGGGTCCACCCCCAGTATCAGTGGGGCTGGGGACCCAGGCCTCTTGGGACATTACTGTAATACCAACAACTTAGGATGCTGAAACCAGGAGGGTTTAAGTGTGAGGAATAGCAAGTTCACGTCCAGTCTCTGCAACCTAGAAACACCCTATCTCAAAATACAAAGTAGAAATGAAAAGGGCGAGGGCTTGGGAATATAGGTTAATGGCACTTGCCGAACATTGTGAAGGGCCGATTCAGTCCCTGGTGCTAAAACTAAAAGGGAAGAAGGAAAGAGGAGGGGAAAGGAAGGGAAGAGATGAGTGAGTCAGGCCTGGCGCCGGTCTGTAATTTTAGCTGCACAGGATGCTGAAGCAGGAGGATTTTGAGTTTATGGTCTGCCTGGTCTAGAGCTTGTTAAAGACCAGCCTGGACAGTTTAGTGAGATGTTGTCTGAAATAAAGGTTGAAGAAAGAAAGCAGGGTATGTGCAGTTTAATGGTGGACTGCCTGCGCTGGGTGCGTGAAGCTCCGTGTTCAGTCCCCAGGACCAGTAAGTAAATAGGCAGATTTTTTATTTTTATTTTTAAAGGAAGAACAGAACAGTTTGAGGTATGGATCCATTTCCCATTGGCAGGGCTCCTGCGGTAGGCATCCCTGCCCTTTCTGAGAGCCCTCTAGCTCAGCACAGGAGCAGGGCTTGTGTGAATCAAGGCTTCCTGAGCTGTGAGATTTCTCTACCTCAGTTGTACACATACAGTTGCTTCTCATTCTTGTTGTGTACTTCTTTTGCGTGAGGCTGTCTGATGTTTCTGCTTGTCTCCTCTAGTTCTGAATGCCAGGCTCATGCTGAGAATTCTGTCATTGTGAAGGATTTTTTTTAACTGAAATTTACCAAATCGTGAGGAATTTTGGAACTATAAGGACCAGTGAAGCAGGCCCTCGTGGTAGGACAATGGGATGCTGTCAGTTTGGCTTAGTCTCCGATGGCTTTCCTTCTCTTAGTGCAAGGGAGGAATGACCCTTCTCAGTAACTGCCTTCCACCATTTTTAAAGTACATTTAGGACTTCTGTTTGCGTGTTTCCTGGGGCTCCGAGTTATGTATGTAGCAAAGGTACAAGTGAACTATCCTAGAGAGCATCATGGCAAAAAGCTCATGGGCTATGGAGTGAGGACACCTAGGCCTAGTCTTCTGCCAGTGACTTGATGCTTCTCTTCACAGGGCCATTATTGACTTATTTGGACTGGATCCTAGCTACTAATTTTAAGATTTTATTTGAGTGGGAGAGAGAGAGAGAGAGAGAGAGAGAGAGAGAGAAGACCGTGTCTCTGTGTGTGTCTCACAGTATGTGTATCAGGTCAGGGGACAGCTTTCAAGTGTCTGTTCCCTCCTATCCAGAGATTTGAGGGGGGTCTTCAAGTTTGTGTGTTGAGTGCTTTTATCTTCTTGCTGGCTCCTAATCTTATTATTCCCAAGATTTTTTTTTTTTTTGAGGTGCGTAGGTATTTAAAATTAACATTAACTTTTTGATTAACATATGAAGAAATGGATTTTATTTTGGCATATATATTATTATACTTTGTTGTTTGTTTATGAGACAAGATCTCACCTTGGCATGCTGTAAGTGAGAGTTTTGGTTTCTTTTAAAACCCAGTTATGTTATACGCCAAATATGTTTTTTGTTTTAATCCCAGTGTGGGCTAAGAGGCTGCTTCACAGCAGGTGATTAGGATTTGCCTCCTGCACTAGCAGGGTTGTGATTTTGCCAGCTGAGGAGAGTTGAGTTTTGGAATTCTGGGAACTTTTCAGAGGGGATAAGGGACCAGGGGCACTCCAAAGAGACTGCTTTGGTTTGTTGTGGTTTGTTAAGTGGACATGTGCAAAGAGATGAAGTAGAAGAATTTGGATACCCTGTCAGTGAAGATCAACCCTATTCCAAGGAACTCAACACACCTAATCAACAGGAAATAGCCTAAAGAGAGCTACGTCCCTTTCCCCTCTAACTTTCTTTTTTGCCTACCTATTGTTGGGTGGTTGGAAGGGATTAAGGTGGGAAAGAGTGGTAGATAAAAGAAACTAAATAAAGCTGAACTCACTGTGTAGACGAAGCTGGTCTTGAACTCACATCACAGTGATTGTGTACCTCTGCCTCCTGAGTGCCAGGATTAAAGGGATCTACCACCACATCTGGATGGCCAGATGTGGTTCTTTCTCTCCTACCCCCAGGTATAGCTGTTTTTAATCTCTGCCTTTTCTCCTGCATGACTAAGCATGCACTGACGAAGTGGTACATAAGCCCCTTTTCATGCATCCGTTCTTCCTTTGGCCAGTTGTATTCGTGATTTTCTCAGCCTGACTTCAGAGTTCATTGATTAGCGTTCTTTTCTTACCTCGGTTGTGAGCAGACACCAGGAACAACACTGCTTCCTGCAGGGTAACCGTTGTTTCAAGCAGGAGACAACTCCCACGGCTACACCAGCTTCATGAAAGATGCCAGCAGCATGAATGCTTTGAATTGGGATAAGTCAGAGTGCGCAGTCAAATCAAAGTGCGTGTGCAGATGGATGCAGCTCAATTTCAGCGTTGGCGAGTCCTGTGCTCTGGGAGGGACTTCTGTGATATTTCAGGCTATTGACCAGACCAGATGAGAAGCTCACCGAGGGGTCAAAAATTAGCCTGAGGTCATAGTTGGAAGCATACTGGTGCTACAACTTTTCCTAAGGAGACTTGGGGTCATGGTGCTCCATCCTGGGAGATTATTGCCACTGGCAGCTTGCAGCCTGGACGTCAGAGATGGGCCTGGCTTTCTCCTGGTGTATGTGTGTGTCCCCTTGTCTAAGACTTGCTGCACTAACACAGGGTCCTTTGTAGTATACCACTGAGGGAGATGGGTGTTGCTTTATTCTAGACATTAAAAAAAAAAAGTCACTTGTGATCCTTCCTGGCTTCAGATCCTGTGAGTCAGTTTTTAGAGCTGTTTGTATCTTTCACAAGGCTGAAATCCAGTACCACTTGAGCTTTTCCACTGGTTTATTTTTGTTATCCGTGCCCGCACCCACCTTGTTTTTCAGTCGTCAATGAGCATTTGTTAAGTTACTTATGCTCAGCCATACACTGTGAGAGAAAAAAAGAGATGTGTGAGGTACTGCAACAGAATGGACTTAAAGTCCATTTGAGAAGACAAGGCTGGAGCACACAAAAAGTCACCCAGCATTGCTACCCCATAACAGTGCAGTGAGTATGATCAAAGATTTCTGTTCAGAAGTGATCACAGAGGCTGGGCTGCCTTGGAGTTGGTAGGCTCTCTCATGTGTCTTGAAAGCTTGATTTTCCTTTTACTGTGTTTTATATCTAATAGTTGACACGTGCACAGGAAAACGTGTATGAGTTACAAAGCAGGGGAGGAAATGGAAGCTTACGAATTAACAGCCAACTGAAGGACAGTGGTTCCTAGTTCCTGTATTTCAGTTCTGCCTGCCTCCCCCAGATAGCCATTGTCTTCATTTTATAGATGTTCTCTTTTCCTTTCCTCTGCCTTCCACCCTCCCCTCCCTCCTGTCTCCTGTGTGTGTGTGTGTGTGTGTGTGTGTGTATGTATGTAGGGAGCAGAGGCCAGTTTCATGTGACATCAGGAACTCTACCCACACCCATTTATTTATTTGTTTGTTCATTTACTCATTCCTTCATTTATACTTTTGAGATAGGGCTTCTCCTGGAGCTCACTGGTTAGACTGAAGAGGCTGTCTAGTGATCGCTGTCTCCAGATCCCCAGCACTGGGATTAAATTTGTGCACCACCATGCCTGGCACTTTAATGTTGGTTTCAGGCTTTGAACCGCTTTCTCATGCTTGTGAGGCAAGCGCTTTACCAACAGACCTACCTCACCAGCCTTGCTTTTCTTCTTCCTAAAACGTTGTAAAGAGAACTCTCATCATTATTGACAGTCTCATGTTTTTCGGTGGTGTGAGATCTTGGACGGTGAGACACCCCAGCATGTGTGATAGGTAGTTTCTGTTGACTTGGCTGTGCTGTGCTGCATGCTATATGATGAAACATTACTGTGAGCGTTTCTGTGTGGGTATTTTTTAATGAGTCCTGTGGATGGTGGTGTGGGTAGGCTTTGCCTATCAGTTGAAGGTCTGAACTGAAGAAAACACTGAGCTCCAGTAACAAGAGGGAATTCTGTAACCAACCTGAAGGCCTTGAGACTAGAACTGCAGGATTGGCTCTTGCCTGGGGCTCTAGCCTGCTGGCCCTCCCTGCAGATTTTGGGCTTGTGTTCTCACATAGGCACAGGAACCACTTCCTTCTGATCTCAGTCTTCCTTGACCCATCCCCTTTCCTGTGCTTCTCTTCCTCATTCTTCTCTCCCCCTTCCTCCCTCCTCCATAAATACATCCCCTTGGTATGATTTTCCCAGGAACCTTGTCACAGCATACCCCTTCTGTGCATGCTACATAAGTAATCCCATGTCACATATTTGATTTGCAGAATATTCTTATGTTGGGGGGCCCGCAGTATGTTTATTGGCCATGACAAAGGTATATGGATGATTCTGGCCTAGGCTATAGAAGAGAGATTTCCATTCTCTGTTATAACAGAAATTCTGTTTGTGGTCACTCGTGTTTTCTTAATGTTCTGTTCCCTTCTGAAACTCCATGGGTCTTCTGGATACTTAGATGCCTCCCCACCCCCAAAACATTCATCTATCTCCCCTCCCAATGCACATACACACCTTGCCTGCTCTTATCTTTGTTAACCCACACCCTCTGTGCAAAGCCATGGTTTTGCTTGTCACTAAGGAAGTTCTTGAGTTTCCCTGAGCTCCTGTCCCCTGGGGTTAAAGCAGTCATCAAGCCTTAGTTATTCTGTGTCAACACATGACAGATACTGATCCAAGTGCTATACCTGTTTCATGCTAGTGTCACAACCATTGCAGGTGCTTGCCACAGCCATCAGTCTCACTCTGTAGTGAACAGAGCACAAGAGAGTTATAGAAACAGGTTTGAGTTTGTAGTCCCTGCTCCTGAAGCTTTAAAGGCCTGTTATGATCTGGAAAAGACTCCAGATATCAGCCTGCTGTTACTGTTATTGTTGTTGTTATTATTTTATTAAATACTTTTTAATTTGAGTTATGTGTTTGTGTCTCTGTGTGTAGTAGCTCAGATGCCTGCGGAGGCCAGAGGAAAGCATGGGATCAAGGAGCTGGAATTACAGACAGTTGTAGCTGCTTGATACCGGCACTGGGAACCAAACTCAGGTCCTCTGCAACAGCAGAGGTTTTAATTGCTGGACCATTTTTTTCCCTCCAGACCAGCTGTTGCTGACATTAAAACATGCCAGTCGCCTTGGGGCCCTATACTCCTGGGAAATTTGTAGAGGGTTCAGGCAAATAGAAGTCACTGGTGGCATTACTGCTCTTTCTAGAAAGGCTTAGTTATTTGAAAAATGCCTTCTGATTGGCACCTACAGTTCCTGAGCCTCAAGTAGAGGTTCTGTGGGAGACTTTAGAACATGATGGTTTTAGGGAGGGGAAATGATCACTAGCCTCCCTTTAGGCCACATCAAGAAAACTACCCCCTACTCTTACAAGGATCAGTGAGTGACCTGAGAGGGTGGCAAATGTTTAGCATTTCCTCCTCCTCCAGGAGCACAGAAAATGTTAAATAATTGTAGCATCCGCAGTGTAGCCACTACTAATCAATAGCCTGGGCAACTAGCATGAAAGGGCTTCGCGTATCCCTTGGACGTTCTGGATGTCCCCAGAGAAGCAAGCCTGGCGCTAGGCTTCAACCCGTCTGTCTCTTTTCCTTCCTGGCCACTTTTCTCCAGATTTTCAACACAGATTCTTCCCGTTATTTATTCTTGCTTCTTGGGTGAACTCATTTGACTCATTCCCTGTCTGGGCAGGAGAGGAGAGAAACCTATCTCATTCCCAGAACCACCCTGAAGGCTGCACAATCATTCCTGGGGTCTCCTCTGAGGTTTTACTGTTAAGAGTGGGCCATATTTTAGGATTGAGGCCAGTCATGTAGAATTTTAGGTGCTTCTCTCCCCATGAGGTTAGTTTTCTGAATCCCATTTTTTAGGGGGAAGAGGTTACTCTGGTCCATGTGTACCAGGTCTTTTATTCTGCACCCTCGTAGAGATGCTGTCTGTGTCTTTGACTCTCCAGCCCTTTGTTTCTAAGATAAAGATGGTTTTTGGTGCCCTCATCTTCCATGGCTGATACACACCACCCCTCCAGTTTCTGAACGTTCCTCTTTAAATCAGTTTTAGATACTACTCAGACAGGGAAACCATGTTCCTGGGTCCTGTGACTTAAACATGAATAATGTATAGAGGATTGCTCCTTAGACGTCCTGGTGCTATGTCATTTCCTTGCATCTGGATCAACACTTTTGAGGAAGACATGAGTAGTGTTGCCCAACTGTTCCCCACAGCCTCTGTGGGTGGGATTGCATCTCTCATCACTTTTTGTTGTCTCCCCTCCCCCACTTTCTGCTCATTTGTCTAGGCTCCAGCCATCTCCAGCCTTCCCGTGTTTTGTAGCTGGACATCTGTGACTGTTAATTTCCCACCTTTTTTTTTCCCCCCCTAGCCCAACAATGAAGCCTCATAAAACAAAGTATTTTGTTTAGCCCTCTGGTGGAGGTTTGAGACCCGGTACCCTGAGAAAGTGAAGAATGTTTCTTGCCGTGCCCCAGGCCTTATTGTGTCCATCTAATCTGTTTAAGGGAATATAAGCACAGTAAGAAACATTTCGTGTGTGCTCAGAATTTAGCATTTTGATCTGGTGAGAGGTTTTTGATGAAATGCGAGCCCCAGTAGTGGGAGGTAGCCTCAGGTCATCCCTTCCTGCAGACATGGCCTTGGCAAACCTCCCAGAGACTTATCACCAGATTATAGATTAGGTGGTGTTCCTGGTTGTGCCCTGGTTTACCCAGGCTTCTCCAGAATTGCAGAACGAGTAGGGGACTTGGATTGATAAGTGTGTATGTGTGTGTGCGCACTCAGTGTAAGTATGCATGCATGTGTTTGTGAGTGTGAATGTGTACCTGTACAGAGAAGGAGAAATAGACACACAGAAGTTGGTTCTGGAAGGATTGTCTCATGCCATGGTGGCGTTGGATGACTGGAGAATAAGAGAAGTGTTAATGTTGGAATCTCACGTCCAAAGGCTGCTGGAAGGCTGTGCTCCCTGTTTCTCAGGGAACCTCAAGTTCTCATTTCTCAAGGCCCCGCACTGATAGGGTGCAGCCCACCCACACTGCAGAGAGTAACATTACTGGGTAGGGTTGGGGTTCTATAGCTAAGTTATAGAGCACTTGCCTAGCAGGTAGAGGGCCTGGGTTTAATTCCTACCCCACAAAACAAACCTGTTGATCTGCTGATTTTGATGTTCAGTGCACCTACAAAAATAGCGTCACGGAAGTGTCCGGCTGGTGCTGGGTCAGCCGTGGAATATTTTGGCCTAGCAGGATTGACATGGCGTTAACATCCATCCCATTGTTTCTGGGCTTGTGTGCGGATCAGGTGCTGACCAGTGATCTCCAGCATGGCTGTCTTCCTCCAGCTCTGCTTTCCTGGCTGCCTCCCCTCCTCCTCACTCTCCCCTTTCCGTCCTCTCTCTAACACCACTCTTTGCTCCTTACCTAGCCTGATGATGGGGCATCTTTGTAGTGTAAGGAAGAACAACTCCGTGGGTGGTTAAATATGTTGGAAAGGGAGCAGGTCTTGAAGTCAGTCAGATTGGACAGCATGTAGATCTGGTCACTTACCATGGTGATAGTTATCTGTTATGGTTCTTATGACGTCACATGTATGTACACACTTGATTTGATTATCTATGTTTGGTAATTAGGATGTTAGGATTTTTGTTCTGTTTTGTTTTAAACTCCCTCAGGCCAGTTGCTGTTATTTGAAATGTTTTTGTTCTTTGAGACAGGGCCTCACTTGATAGCCCAGGTTGGCCTGGAAATTGTGGTCTTCCTGCCTCAGGCCCTCCAGAGTTCTTCAGGTTTTGTGTACCTGGCTTTTCTTTTGAGACTAGATACTGTGTTTTACATGATCGCAAGCCTCTGTTTCCGTGGACATCCACTGCTTGTGCCTGCATGTTAGTGCCTTCTACTGTTTCATGCCCAGCACACTCTGCTCGGGGCCTCTGTATGCTCTAGTTCACAGAGCTAAAATAACCGCCTACCTTGTTCTTCAAACTTTGTTTCAGGACCTGTTCAAACAGTACCCCCTCAGAAGGGCTCCCTTCAGCCTCCGTAGACTAAGTCATGTACCCTGCCTCGTCCGAGTGCTCGCCTTACCTTGTTCTCCTCAGAGTACTTACTGGATGGACTGTTTCTGCTTTTTCTGTCTGCCCTCCCAGTAGGACAGTGGTTGTCGACCTCAGGTGTTCATTGGAATGACTCGGAGAGCTGTTAAGTCTCGCTGCCACACTGCACTGCAGAAGTTAAACTGGACACTCTGCGGGAAGAGACCCAGGCATTAGCATTTTCTAAAATGATGAGGCCTGTATACAGCCAGCGTCCGGAGCCAGTTTGCTTGTTTGGAACCTCGTGATGAAGAGACTGTGGAGTAGCATGTTCTTAGCATCAACATCAATGGGGAGTGGATTTGAAAGGCAGTTTCCGAGCCCTTCCCTTGACTTACCAAGTCTACTTGTGCTTTGGGCAAAAATCCCTGGGTGATTCATTAGACAGAGGCTGAGATCTAGGATCTAAGTCAGGGACTTCATTTGGCTTACTGCTGTATCTTGAGTCAGAAAAGTATGTAGCATACAACATTTATTGAGTGAGTGAATGAATATCTAAAAATTGGTGATGAGAGCAAGTAGGTGGCAAGGAAGAGAGGTCAGGCAATGGGGCATGTTCCTAGGCCATGGGGACCAGGGTTGCTGTTCTTTGTTCTTGGCTCTGATTGGTGCCCACCAGTCTTGGGCATACCTTCAGCTTACCTTCAGTTTGCTGGGCTCTCCAGAGTGACAGCTGACTAATCAAAGATATTGTGATAATGAATTGCCTAATGACCCAGTCCTGCTTCTTTTCTCCAAGCGTATATTTGATTAGAGGCCTGCTGAAACCAATTATCCAATTAAGTATATAATTCAGTAAGATTTTCTGGACTGCCTACTGTATATGTGAGGTTTAACTCCGGCCCAAGAGACAAGAAGCTAAGGTTTAAAGGTGGGGAAGAGGCAATTCACGGCTTAGCTGTTGAGACAGCCATGTAGGTAAGTTATTATAATTGAAGGGAAACGAGAAGCCAGTGCTGTAATACACTTGTAGATGTGTGGGTATATTGCCATGCAGCTGACCTAATGAGAGGGACGTGAGTAAACCTGTTGGTGGAGAGGGAAGGGGACATTTGAATCAGGCATGTAAGTGGCTGGAACATAGAGCAGTAAGACATGCCTGTGGGTCTGGTTGTCACGATGTTTGTTAGAAGGCAGTGAGCATATTGAAGGGCGGTTCTGTGTATGAAGAGGTTGACTGTGGCCTATGGCAGAGGAATTGTAGATGGGAGACTGTACCCATTTGACCCAGTTTTAACGTGATACAGCATCCCAGTTAGGCAATGAGATCATGACCTCGTGCAGTGCCAGTGGGAATTCCTGGGGTGACATAAAATTCTTTTAAGCCTATAGACTGAAAATGGGCATTCTGTGATTGTAGGTCATTTCTCTTTCCTTGGCTGTCTCATCAGCGGGATGATGGAATTGAGCCTTCTAGTTTTCAAGAGCTTTGAGTGCAGAATGTGATTGTGTTGACTCTTATTTTCAGGAGGAAGAGAAGTCAAAGGTAAAAATGATCACCATGAATGGAGCCCATGACTGATATGCAGCAGTCCCTTTCCTTGGGGATTGTGTCCCAAGACCCCCAGTGGGTACCTGAAAACACCAGTAGTATCAGATACTGTGGTTGGCAACAGAGTACGTTCTGAGAAAGGGACTTCGGGTGATTTGGTTGTTAGGTGAACATCATGGAATGTATTTACATGAACATTACTTGATGTCACTAGATCGTATAATATTATAGAAACCCCTTCGGCTCTGCCATCTGTGGGTCACTGAAATAAAAATGACTATATTTTCTTAAAAAATGTACCTCTCTATATTTTTAATTTGCAAATGAGGCACAGTAAAGTATTGACAAGTAATAAAATAATTATAACAGCATATAATAAAAGTTACTTAAAACACAAATTATTTAATCCTAGGATTTTCCATTTGCCATTTTTGGTCAGCAGCTGATCACAGGTAACTGCAGCTGAGAAGAGGCACATTGCAAATAAGTGTGGGAACGTGCTGCTTGCTGTCATGAGGTTGACAGACAGTGTTGCCTGGCATCCTCACCACAGTCCTGTGAGAAAGGAGATGAAGCACTTCGATTTTCAAAGGACAAGAAAAACCAAAGCTTGGAAGATCAGATAACTTACCCAAAGTCACATAACTGACAAGTGGTCTTCCGGGCTTGGAGCCCAGCTCTGTCCTGCCTAGGCTGTGCTCTCCCCCTTTGATTCCTTCCCCCTTCTCACTGCCAAAAGTGAGTCAGTCAAAGAGGCCAGCGCTCATTTTCTTATTTTGGGATGAAGTTGGGTTTTGATGGTCAGGAACCTGAACTTTTCTGGCAGCTGATTTCTTTCTATAGCTTTTATCACAATTTCACAGTGTGATATTGATATTTGAAAGTAAAGGCATTAAGGTTCTTTAAAAATACTTACATTTGGAGAAGAACTAGAAGGAAACTAACCCAAATTAGAGAATTTTCTTTTGAAAAAATTAATTAAAAATTTTAATATACATGATTGACATGGGATGAACAGATGCATAATTACAATTTTTACATATATTATACTTATGTACGTATGCGTGTGCTTATGTATGTATGTATGTATGTATGTATGTATGTGTTTACACATACGTGCCTCAGCACACATGTGGAAGTAAGAGTTCAACTTTGTAGGGTTGGTTCTTTCCTTCCAACCCTTATGAGACCTAGAAAGTGACCTTATAGGCAGTCAGGCTCCGGTGGCAAGCCTCTCTGCCCACTAAGCCATTCCACACTGGAGCATATCTATCTCCTGAATTGGGTCTCTTACGGTGACAAGTAAGGACGCCCTATTTCTGTGCTCTCAGAAGCTGGAGAGCCCTGGAGAGAACTGCATCCTTTGGCTTAGAGTGGTGAGCCTGCAGGCTTGCTTAGAGGGAAGTTGCCAGGCTTTTTGGTCTGTTACTGAAAAGCTGAAGAAAACTCCATCTTGCTTATTACCCTGTGTTTAAAGATGATGTGGAACCAAATATGTGGAGTGATCAGGGCTACAGTGTGATAAAGTAGGAAGTGTTTTGTTTGTTTCTTTTTTACTGGACCCCTGTAAGATGTCCTGACCAGGTCAGGTCCCTCGGCCACTTTCACTTCTACAGTGCTGTTTGTGTTAGTATTTAGGAGAAACTGGCTTCTTTTAGAAAATTGGTGGCTATGGGCAGAATGGAACTGGTTCCCCTCTGGTTCTAGGGATGCTCTGAAGATGCTGTGGGAGGCTGTTCAGAGCAGTCTCCGGGAACCCGAGCCATCCCCGTTTCTCTGTCTGTGATATTTAAGGGATCTATATTTCTGTAGATCTGCTACAAGGGATCACTTCTGCTTCCCCCAGCTCTGACACTCTCTACTTTCTCTTTGGTGCTATGGGTGGAGTAGCCACTGGAGCCACTGTATGGTTGTGCTAGTGTTTCATGGATCTGTGTGATTCAGCGCCATTTTCCAGTCGTCGGCACTATGAACCCCTTAGTGGCCTTAAAGCTGTTCTACCCTGTCAATAAACTGCCCAGCCACGCATCCCAGTCTTCTGAGTAGGCAGAGCTGCCTTGTATATTAAAATAGGTAGGTGATTGTGATTCAGCAAGGGTTTAGGCCAGGGCCAGTTTGGGAAGCAGCAACTGTCATTTGAATAAGTGTTTCAGAAGACACGTTAAGGGTGCTTGGGGCCATCTGTGGACACAGATGCCATCCCCTGAGCTCAGAGAACGCTTTCTTTTCCTGTTGATACTCTTTCTGTCCACCGTACACTAGCATTGCTCCTGTGCTCCAGGAGTCTGCTGGGCTACAGTTTCTTCCTTTTACCAAGCAACTGTCTTTGCTTTCCCAAGAGTGGCCAGACCAGGGGCCCAGCCAGCCACATCTTCAGCTTTGATGGTGATTGCTTCAGCTCCCTCATTTCATCACCGATTAGGATGCGCAGGCGGCACTAAGTGACATGTAGCCCATAAAACATATCTGCTTCCTGCTGATTTCAGGGTTCTGGAGGAGAGGCCATGAGCAGGGATTAAGATAGACTGAAGTGGCAAGCAGGAAGCAAGGCAGTGCGGAATATTTATGTCTGCTAAATACATACATCATTGCTTTGCTTTTTTTTGTCAGTTGCTGTTCCCCAGTATAGTACCGCATGCTGTAGTATCTCTCTCTTTGTCTCTCTCTCTCTCTCTCTGTGTGTGTGTGTGTGTGTGTGTGTGTATGTATGTATGTTGAGTAAGGAGCATCCATCCGTTTCTATCTGTCATGTCTGAGAACATTAATAGAAGTTGTCATCCCGTGCCTGCAGGCGCTCATTATGGAAGTGCTCAAAGAAACAGTGTCAGGTGGAGGATGGCTCCGTGGCAAAACTCTTTGCTGTGCAGACATGGGGATCTGAGTTTGTATTGATAGAGCCCATGAAGAAGCCAGGGAGTGGTAGCACACCTATACAGTTCCAGAAATGGCAAGAGACAAGAGGATCTGGGGCTCAGTGGCCAGCTAGTGCAGCTGCTCAGTAGCCCCGGGGAGGGACCCTGTCTCAAAAAACTGAGGTAAAAAATGACCAAGAAAGACCCTGTTTCAACCTCTGGCCTCTAGTTATACAGGCATGGGTTGTTATGTGTGTGTACATGTACACCAATAAACACACACACACACATGCACAAGCACTCATGTATGGCAAACCTAATCATAAAAAAACCCACCTCTTTGCTTACTGACCTCTTTTGTCAAATACTTCAAGAGCTTTTCAGAGATTGCTTCTTTGAGGCTGTGCTAGGAATTTGTATCCACATTCTAGACTATGAGTGGCCCCAGATTGTCCCAGCTTCTAGTTCTGAGCTTCTGGTTCTGGAGACTACAGTGCTTGGGCCTCTGGGAACAGCCTGGAAGTAGACCTTTAGCAGCTCTTTAGCTCAGGCTGAACAGGCGAAGCCAACAGAATACCACCCTGTAGACAAGTGCCTGTGGAGGGGGAAAGCCACACTTCTGAGACAGAGAGACTATGAGGAAATGAACAGGGCCCATCATTAAGGGTTTTGGAAAGACAGGGAGTTTTCCGAGAAGTGATATTTCACGGTGCGTATTCTATGCCCTTGAGAGTCTCTTGTGGTTCCCCATTCCAGGTTCCCAGTGGTGGCCCCCTCACCCACGCCAACCATCTGGGTCACCTCAGCAACCTGCTCTGAAGCAGGCTTGACCACACCCACCCTGCTCCTTCTAGTATAGCTTCCCCAACTTGCTAGATGTTTCAGAGTGACTGGCCAGCTGCGTACCTGGCGGGACCCAAGCTGCAGGTGCAAGCCTCTCTGTATATAAATCACCACGGATTTCAGGACAGCCACAACAGAACATTAAAGCAAGCACGGGCAAGTGCAGGGCCCCTGGATAGCTGCATGGGTCATTCCCATGAACTCGGAGTGGTGTTCAGACATGCGTACTGCCGTGAGCAGGAACTGGTTTTGGGTTTTTGTGACTCTCAGTCTCCGTCATGGTGAGGGCCTCTGCCACATGTCTGACCTGTGATTCGGGAAGTCATTCCAACAGGAATTACCTGAGGCTGCCGAGGCTGTCTGAAGTGTTGGTGTTTGTTGTTTGGGGGGAGTCTGTGAGGACCATCAGTACGGTTTCCTTGGCATGCAACCAGGGAGGACCAGGTTAAACCAAATAAGTTGAAGGAGTACACGGAAGGGGTTGACGTTGTCTCCAGGGCTGTTACTAGAGTCTGCAGGTGTCCAGGACCACAAAGCTCTCTTTTCGTAAAGGATGATGCTCCCTGCTCTGATTTGTATAACCTTTGAGCAAGGAGGTGTGTATTAGACATAGCAGCAGACTCTTGTACTGGTCTTCTAGCTTCAGAAAGTGACAAGAGACAAGAAGCGCTGTGCATAGAGATATGAAGAGATATTCTTGCCTCAAATCAGTACAGATTCTTGTAGTGTTTTCTGGCGTGGAGCCAAAGCCACACTGACTGGCTTTTCTCTCACAAACCAACAGCAGTAAAGTTAGTCAGCCTGCAGTTTGACAAGGCTCTAGATAAAGATGCATTTGTCTGTGGACAACAGTGAGAGGCCTTTGTGTTCCCTACAGTGACAAACATACACGTTGGGGCCCTTATTTTTTTAGGGTACCTTGGCAGTGTTGCCAGGAGTATCCAGACTAGGAGGGAAGAGCAGTTAATGCAGTAAGGCAGTGGGACTGCAGCAGGGGCTGGGAGGAGCAGCAGGGAAGGGGAAGGTGCTGGAGATGGTGGCGTTGCCGGCTTTCTCCCCAATCCTCTCAGGGCGGGTTACTGGCTACTTTCCTCCTTAAAGTAGGAAGGTCATGGGCTCCTGCTCCTTGGGCACCATACACTGTTTGGCCATAAGCCATCCGGGAAGTGAGGGCGTTCCTCACAACGGGGCCTCGGCTTCCACCATGCAGGCAATGCTGGTCTGCTAATCACTAGTCAGGAGCATAAACGGGGCAGTGTCCATGTGTACAGACTTGGCAGAGAGGCAAAGACTGGCGGTTATTTGTATTAGTGATCACTGAAGGGGGAAGAGTTGATGTCTGAAAGACATTATTAGTGTGTTCAGACATCGCCTTAAAAGTCCCAAGGAGCTGTCGGCACAGCAGTCCCCAAAATCAGCCTCGGGAGTGGCGCTAGACATAGTTCTGGGTGGAGGTAAGAACCTTAGTGAAGCTGTGTATGTGGAGTAAGGGGATTTGGGCTCAGAAGGGTGAAAAGGCTGTTCTGTGTTCAGATCTTATTGGCACCTAAGGAATCTGGTACTTAAAATTCCCTAAGCTTCACTTTCCCCGGATTTAAAAAAAGTGCCTTGCATGGGTTGTTTAGACTTGAGAAGGCAGTGGTTCTAAGATGTGTTGCTGAGGACCTTGTACCCTAGCATACGGCTGGCATATATCATAAGGAATCGCAGCTTTCTCGTCTTCCTTTGTTTTCAGAGTGAGAATGCAGTTATTCATTTGGGGTATAGAAATGTGGACTGCGTGTTAAGATGGGATCGCTCTTGAGAGCCTTTCTGTGGGTGGTCAGAGTTGCCTTTGACTTTGACAGTTGTGAGGGCTGTATTTGAACAGTCACATCGGAAGTTGTAGGCTTTGAGCATTACGCTTCTGTTTGCTCAAGGACAGGGCAAGGCAGACTTAGTGAGCCTGGTTGTTAGAGACGGGACTGCCTGGGAAACTGACTACACTTCTCTCTAGTGTTTCATTCTAGTCAGTAACATTTCTGGTTCAGCAGTTCAGAACTGCTAACAAGGAGAGAAATCAACAAGTTTGTCTCCTCATCTTCCCTTCTCCCCTGCTTGTCCTTAGGAAAGGTGCTAGTGAGCAACACTGGAGCCTTTGCTTAGCAGCCCTGAAGAAGGGGAGGTCCTGTCATACATGTGTGGATAACTGAATTCTCTCTATTGAACAAACAGGTGCATTCCCCCTTCAGGCATTGTCCCAGGCTTGGTTAGGGCGGTGGAAGCAATGCTTTCCCTCTTAGGTTTCATGTTCTAATCAGTAGGTGGACATTTTGGAACAATACAGCCCACTGCGTTTACCCACTGATGTTTGCATGGAAGGAAGGAGTTAATCCACTCTAGTTCTAGCTAGGATCTCACCTATACCTCACCAGCCTGTCTATATTGAAGTAGAAAATCGTGTAACTCAGGTGCTTCCTCTGTAAACAATGAGAATTGAGACCTTTTCTACCAGGACCTAATCCTTGGCCACTCCCTAAAGGAAGAAAAATGGGTGGTTCTTGTGTTCTGACCATTGCCCACTCCTGTGAGGAAGCAGGCAACATTTTATACTCTACATAACTTAGCCACTCTGTGGAGGAACACTGACTGTAATACTTTGGGACTCAAACTCTGACGTCCACCAGAGTAACACCAGTGGCATACAAATATTTGTTGAGCCCTCACCTTGTAGTTTTGGTTTGGTGGCCATGGGGCGGGAAATTTGAGAAGTTCCAAGTTCCAGAGACTTCCCTTTCAAACTGCGGGTGTGACAGAGGTGACAAAATGAGCCGAGAAAGCAGACTGTCTGCCTTGAATCTGTTATTTGATGATCATCAGTTTACAGTTAACACCGTGTTCCTCATTTGCAAAATGCGAATGCTAGTGTTTCAGGGTCATGACTACTATGCGAGAGTCCTGCTGCCATGCGCTGGCTGTTCGGTAGCACCAGCCCCTTACAGCTTTCCTGTTTGTTAATAGTCTTTGAGGACTTAACACCTGCCAAAGACTAAGCACTCAGCACTAACCCCTCCCTCCTTTCTCCCCGCCTTCTTCTGTCCTCTTTCTCTCTGTAGCCCTAGCTACCTCCCATTTTTTTTCTTGCTCTTGGGAAACAGGCTCATAATGCAGCTAATAAAAGCCTAGATTTAAAAAGTGATGTATGCAGTTGTCGCCCTAAACTATGACCGCTGGACGTATGAGCTCTGTGAGGAAGTCCTTGTGTCTCTCACTCAAGGGTGAGTATTAGGCACGTTATTGGAGTTCCATGGATATTTAATGCATATCAGCATCTCTACAAGTCAAATTGGATTTACCCATCAGGGTCCCTTGTAGTCCTATGTTTCACCTTCACTTGTCCTTGGTCCTCACTTTTGTAAGTCCAGTTTCTATTTTTCTCAGGCTGCAGAGCCACATTCATTAGGACAAGGTGGCATTACCAACCATGTAAGATGTTTTAATTTTGTTGGCTGCTGTATGGTCCACTCTGTGCAGCTGAGGATGACCCTAAACTCCCGATCCTTCTGGCTGTTCTGCTCAGATGCTGGGATAATAGGTCCATGCCACCACCCCTAGCTCTTAAGCATCTTTGAAACAAATGGTATTCCTTGGGACAAGGTCCAGAGTCCTTGAGAATGAACATCCAGTTAGAGCATAGGGCCTGGGATAGTGAACTCAGAGTTTTTCTGAGGTGAGCAAACCCTCGGGTCCTCTGACCCAGTGGGTTTGGCAAAGGATTGCACCCCAGCTCTCATCCTTAAGGGATGCTACGCATTGGCCCTCCATATAGGGAAGCTGGTCTTCATGCTACAGTGAGTTTTACACTCCCAGCTGTACCGTAGGTGTTTCAGCTGGTAAGCAGGTCAGTTCCCCAAGTCTCCAGTTACTCCTGAAGCTCAGGTTTTCCCCCATGGGTCCTGACAGGGGCTGCCTTTTGCAGTGAAGATGGCTAGGGCTCACAGCAAGCACTGAGGGTCTGCCTGGAGCCTTCCTGGCTCTCAGCAAAGGAGTGTGTGCAGAGAGTTTGGAAGGGAGTGTGGGGTGTAGCTGTGTCTCTTTAGTCTTTGGAGTGGGCCTGTGCCCATCAGCCTTGGGGGAATTTACATCCAGGCTTGAATCTGTGGGTTTTCCAGGCTGTGTGTTTCCCGTTGGTTTCTTGTTGCCTGCCTTGTGGCCGAGCATGAAGTAAACATAGATTGAAGATCTACTGTGAGCCAGTAGGTATCAGGAAGTCTGTACTGCTGTTCCGTGCACAGATGGAGGATTGAGTTGGGGTGGGGGAAAACACGTCTTACAGAAGCACATACAGTGTTAACTTGGAAAGTCATAGGAGCTGTCCTGGATGTGTATGTACAAGACTCTTGAAAGCTTCCCCACATGTGTGTGTGTGTGTGTGTGTGTGTGTGTGTGTGTGTGTCAGTGGGCAATTCTGTGGAGTTGGTTTTCTCTCTCTCCACCTTTATGTGGGATCTGGGGACCAGGTCGTCAGGCCTGCGTGACAAGAGCTTTCTTTATAGAGCCGACTCACCAGCCTCCAGAGCTTCTTGACCAGGTGACTTGAATTACTGGGAGATCCTCCTCCATGTTTCATAGCAGGGGGTTTGGTGAAGGCCAGTCCAGTTTCATATTCATATGTGCACATCTTATCCTCCTGCCCTGGGGCTCTTCCACTTCTCATTGGAGTCTCACAACTGTGTTTGTTAGCCCATTTTGTGTTGTTACAACAAAATTCCCGAGGGTGGGCATTTTGTAAGGAAAAGAGGTTTGATCTGGTCACTGCTCTGGCGGCTGGCAGGTCTAGACAGCCTGGTGTCCAGTGAGCATCTTTATATCAGCCTCCCCAGGTGTGTCAGCATTGATCCAGTCGCAAGGGTAGAGCCACGAGGACCTGACTGGCTTCCCTACTGGCAGGCCCTACGTTGTAAAGCTTTTACTTCCCTCAGCCTCAGGACACTGCAGACCAAGCTTCCAGCCCTTGAACCTTGAGGGGACAGACTGTAGCCCAAACAGCATTACATGTTTTTCTCTAGTGAACTGTCTTGTCACCTGCTGCTGCCCATTCTGTCATTCACAGTCACTGGGAGTCACCGTCACCTATTCCCTTGAAAGACCCAATCCCTGCCAGAACGTGTCCCAACCCTAGTCCAGTACTAAGCACTTCCATGCATGAGTGAATGGATCAGTCAGTTAGAATTCCAACTTCAAGTGGTAATACGTTTTGTTTCGGACTGTGCATAGTTAAAGGGAGATGCCAGTCACCAATACTTGGCAATCCTGCAGTTATTTTTGGAACGACACTTGCTTCATTAGGCTCTGACCTGTTCTGTAATAAAAGGAGTTTCCCCATTACCTACTTTTGCAATGAAGTTAAGAGCGTGCTCGAAGGCAGTGGCTTCACAAGCTGAATTGTGATTCCACTTTGTCCCATTGGAGTGGTATGTGTTCTATCGTGAGCCCTCATCCCTTGGGGGAGGGGGCCTTTTAACCTGCCCAGCTGACTCCTTCTTGTGGCCTCAAGGGGAGGCAAGACTTCTTCCTTATCTACTTCTGGGCCCAATCACATACTCACACCACTACCCCTTACCTTTAATACATGGTATGTACTCAAGGAATGCTTGTGGACTCAAGATGCAATCAACAGGTAGTCAAGAGAATGGATAACTTGCGTCAAGAGCGTCCTTAGGCCATCGTAGGTGGTAGAAGATATGTTTGAAAGAGGCAGAGCCAGCCTTGAAGTTTCCTGGAGATTCCCCTTCAAGTTGAGACTCACAGTGTAGACACTTATCATTTGGAGAAACCTCACGAGTTTATTAAATGTTCAGGTCTCTTAATTTTTTCACGATAGAAACTGATCCCTGATTTCTCTGTATGACCACGTAGTGATCGAATCATCACTGATGTTTATTAAGTTTTGTTTTCTGTTTGTTTTGTGCGTGTGTGTGTTACACATATGTGTGCATGTGTATGGAAGCCAGAAGTTAATGTCTTGTGTCTTCCTCAGTTTGCATACCTAGGTTTTGAGACGGGGCCATTCCACCTGGTACCCTATCTTCATCTCCGTGGCACTGGCATTGTGGCTACACACTGTTGCACCTAGCTTCTTGTATGGTTGCTGGGGGTCCACATTCATGTTCTTGTGCTATGCAGCAGGTACATCATCTACCAAGCCATCTCCTGGCCCCTCGACATTCCAGTGTTGGTGTTACTTAATAGCAGAATGTCCAGTAGTGTATGCTGGGCTTGATAGCTTGTAAAACACTTTGACACACATTCTCTCTTGTTTTTGATGGCTCTGTAACACACTGCACTGCCTGAACAGTTCAGCTGGTTTCTAACCTGGGTTCTGTGCAAGTGCCGTGGCAGGCTTTGTCTGACTTGTCACTGCTTCCTGTTCAGGCAGGTAAAATTTGGCCGAAGGAAGGAGTGGCCAAATGGCCAGGTGTGCCGGTTCACAGCCTGGAACCGGCAGCTGTCAAGTGAACTTTGTCCGTGTTTTCAGAATTTTATCTCCTGTGCTCCTGAGTGTGCTCCTGTGGGTGTGAGCCCTGAGATCAAAGGATTGTTTTCAGGCTTTGCACTTTTCCCTGAAGACACTCTCCAAGGTCCCTGGAGCTGTTAAGCAGCTGCCTCGATAGAAACAGTGTTGCCATGTGGTACCAGGTGTGTGTTCATGCCTGAAAAATGGGCTGCACTAGCACCTGAGAAGATTGCTCCAGAGGTCACCGACTTTACCATGTGTGAGTGAGAAAGGAAATGTGACAGAAATGCCTTTGTATATGTTTGAGAGTGCTGGCAGTCTGAGGAGTTTCTCTCTACCTGGAAGCCTTGTTATTATGACTGGCTCATGCCATGTGGATCGTAGTTGCCATTGAATTCTTGGGTCAGTATAATCGTGGCCTTAGTTAGACAGTAGAGTGTGTGTGTGTGTGTGTGTGTGTGTGTGTGTGCGCTCATGCTGGTGCACAATGTGTGCAGGTGAGCATGCACATGAATTGTAGCCCAGAGGACAACTTCAGGTTTTATCCTTAAGAGCTTTCTACCCTGATTCGTCTGTCATTCTGTCTGTCGGTCAGTTGGTCTGTATCTATCTATTTTTGAGACTGATTTGCTTGGAACTCTCCAAGTAAGGTAAGCTGTCTGGCCAGGGAGACTGGGGGATTTCTTGTCCCTGTCGTGTTCTAAGTGCATGCCACCATGCTTCAGTTATGGTTTTGTTGTTGTTTCAGTATGGGTTCTAAGAACTGAACTTAGGTCTTTCTGCTTGCACGCTAAGTGCTTTCTCAGCTGAACTATCTTTTCAGTAACCCCTCACCCCACCCCAGGAACTGTATTGACCTTTAGAAAAGACTATACCTTGGTTCTTGATTTCCTGTGTCATACATCCTCCTCCTCCTCCTCCTCCTCCTCCTCCTCCTCCTCCTCCTCCTCATCATCATCATCAGTTGTTGTTGTTGAGACAGTCTGGCTGTCCTGGAATTCTCTTTGTAAACCAGACTAGTTTTGAATTCACAGAGATCCTTCTGCTCCTGCCTCCTCTGCCTTCTGAGTACTGGGATTAAAGGTATGTGCCACCATACTTGGTTCCATGCATTCTTTTCTCCACAAAATAATTTTTAAGACTGAGTGAAAAACCTGTTTCTCATGTAATGAAAGAATAACCTCCCTCAGGCTAGGCTGAATGTGTATGGGTTGATAGTAGCTGTCTTGGCTTCTACTTCTACATTTTTGTTGTTTTTGTGAAGGTGTTGAAGTTTTATCTTTTGTGTTTTTTAGATGTGCGAAATAGAAGAGGTATCCATGACCATCTTTGTGCTATTTGGGGTGGGGGGGTTCTGTATAAGCAAAAAATATTATTGTCGTTGTTACCAGCTTCAAGAGGTGTATTTTTACTGCCTCCACAAAGGGGCCCTTTGACTTTGACCTTCCTTTTTGTCAGTTCTTTTCTTAGCGACCTTAAAAGCATACCCTACCATTTAAGGGCTTAACTGAGGACCTTCAGCAAAGCCTGTGGCCTGTGTAGACCTTTGTAGGCCTTTGAGAATGGCAGTGAGAAATCCCTGTCCATTTCTTGTTCCCTTTTACCTTGGTATTTTAGGGATATCTGCAAAGCAGTGTGGCAGAAAGCAGAATAACCTGTCTGATAAGTCCTGTCTAAACAGACTAAGGCCAATAAGGCCCTGGTCTGACATTGCCAAACTCAAAGGAGCCAATTGTATGCACAAAGGTGCAAATCACCGACGCCCTTGGGGAGAGCTACACTGGTCACAATCCAGGGGAGAGACAAGTTCAGTAGCTCAGGGCCTGCACTCTGATGAGGTGGGCCTGTTGCTCTCTGGACTTCTGACAGTTGTCCCCACTCTACCAACCTATGTCCCTGTCATCTGGACCCTTTAGGCTTCCTCCTGCAGGTGCAGGCAGTGGTGTTGGCATCTCTTCAGTGCAGAATGTGGGTGGTTTTCGGTTTTCCCCTTTTGCTTTGAAGGACACAGTCATGGACACCTAACAATAGAAGTGTGAGGAAAAAAAGCCTTTCTGTGGTGTGGTGGCGCCTCAGTGGGCTGCCATTTGCTCTTTCCCCAGAAAATTACTTTTCAGTGCTTTAGTTATATGCCTCCTGGCACACTGAAGGAGGGACAGTGCCTTTTCCCAAAGCGTGTACAAGGCAGCTCTGGCCTGTGAGTGAACGTCTCCTGGCTGGAGGCCCTTCTTAGCTTCATGTTCTTTTTATCCTCTTCTAGATCTGGCCCCTGGTGTCCTTGAGACCTATTAGAGGGGAGGGTGGACAGGCTGCCCTCTGCAGTACTGCTCTCTGTAAAAGGGAAGTGCTGCTGGGGAGAAGGGATTTTAAGTGAGGGTTTTTCTGTGGGGTTTTCTCTCCATTACAAAAAAAAAAAAAAAAATCAGGAATAAATCTGAAGGGGCAGGTTTTGATCTTTAGGAAGCAACGATATCTTTATAATATATATATATATATATGCATATTTATTGTGTTACCAACACCTTAAGCAGTATTTAACAGAAAAGAAAACATGGTAAAAATAGAACTAGGAGCTGGGGTGTAGTTCTGCTGGTGGAGTGCTTGCCTCACATGTACAAAGCCTTTAGTTCAGTCCCCAGCACTGCATAAAACCAGACATGGTGACACATGCCTGACATCCCAGCACTCTAAATGTGTAGGCAGGAGGATCAGAAGTTCAAGGTCATCTTCTGCTACATAGCAAGTTCAAGGCCAGCTGGGCTATATGAGACCCTGTCAGGGAGAGAGAAAGAACTGGAGAGTGCTCACAGTGAAAACCAAATGCTGTTTATTTCTCCGTGGCAATCTACATGAAAGCAAGAGCGTGCTAAACTATTAGGCCTTGGGGATTTTGGATTTCTCACAGTTATTTTTAAAAGAAAAAAAAAAAAAAAACCTCTCCCTTGCTTGGTCATAAGGAAAAGCAAATTTCAGAACAGCCTGGCATAGAACAGGAAGTTTAGTCACACTTAAAGTCCCATTGCTTTGTCATACTGCTTTGTGTATGGATTTAACATAACACTCCTTTGAGAACACCTTCCTTCCCAAGGGCCCTAAACCCTAAATAGTTATCAGTCTTTATTTTGCCTGTTTACTAAAAATATTGATAATGGTAACTACCATTTACCTGGTGTCACACAAACTGAATCTTCCAGCTGAAAATATTTCATCTGTCTGGGACCGTGAGCTCTGTTGAGAATGGCTCCACTGGAGGCATTAAGTAGCCAACTTGTCTCTTGTGCCCCGAAACTTTCATGGTTTTAGCACCCCCAACCCCACATCCTTGTAATGCTCCTAGTTCAGGCAAGCCAGATGGTTGGTCACCTTTTTAGATTTAGGAGGCTCTTCATAAAATAAAACCATTCCACCTTAAACTTGTCTGCCTTAATGTTGACCTAGATAACAGTGGGAGTGGTTCGGTGCCTATCTTTAATTCCTCCTTGTAGAAGACCCAAAGCACATAGTCATGAGATGAGGGAAACTGGAGATAAGTAGGGCATTACAAAGCAGAATTTCTGGTTTCAAGCTTGCCTACTGGTTCTCTTTTTAGTACAGTATATGGGAAATACTGAAAACAAGAACTGATAACTACCTGAGTCCTGAAAGAAGAACTTTTTTCAAGATACTTCTATTGCTCTGCTTTTCTTTTTGTTTGTTTTGTTTTTGATTTTTAATCTGGAAAATGAGTATGTTGGTCTCAGTTTCTAAGTCCTCTCCCTGCCTAAACTTACCATGGGAAAAGAAGCAAGGAGTAGAAAGCAGAGAGGTCAAAGGGAAAGGGATAGAGATTGAGGTGGGGTGGGAAGGTCATGAGCTAGAGGCCAGTCTGGGCTACAGAGATGAGTCTAAGACCAGCCTGGGCTATATAGCAAGACCTTGTGTCAAAAAATCCAAAAGAAGAAAGGGAGAAAAGGAGAAGACAAAGTGATGAAGGAGGAACAGAAACAGGGAAAGATACAGATTATTTTCTTCAATAAGCTCTGCCCCGGGGGAGGGGATTTTTCTTCACGTGCAAACTTTTGGAACATGCTTAGGGCACGTGCAGCCATTCTTGTCCACCCAGCTCTTCCCACCATCATATGCTTCTGTCCCTTCTTAATCCTTGAGCTACCATGGTGCTTTCTCATGGCTGTGCTGGATGGACGCCTCTTCTTGCATTTCTGCTTAGAGGACCTATGCTGGGACACGTTGTTTAAACGCCCTGTCATTTGGTTTAAATATGACCTTACATGTCAGGATATACTCCTTTTGTCTAAACTACCCAGTTTCAGTTCTGTAATCATGTTAATCACTAGCACTTTCTTAATACATTTTCTTCCATCTTCTCTAGGCAAATGAGACCGTTTTTACTTGGCCAAATAGCCTTCTTGGTCGGAGGAGAAAATGCAGGAAAACCGGAGCTTTGGAATACGGCCTACTTTGCTTAAAATTCTAGCATTACTTGTACAACATTGGAAGACAAACTACTTAAAAAGTTTTACAAAAATTTTATGTGTATGGGCATTTTGCCTGTATATATTGTCTGTGTAGCGTCTGTGTGCCTGTGGAGGCCTTGGAAACCCTGGGCTGGGATTATGGTGGTTAGCAGCCATGTGGGTGTTGGGAATTCAGTGTGGTTTTTCTGGAAGTGCAGTCAGCGCTCACTGCGGAACCCTCTCCCTAGCTGGGAAGGCCAGTCCTTTAATCTCATCCTGACTCACTTCTCCCTTTGTGAAACAGATGGGGTATCTCAGCTGCCTGACCCCTGGAAGGTGCACTGTGCATTTGCCCTTCATTTTCTCCTAACCTGCTGCTCAGTGTGCTATCTTCTTTCTGTTCATTAGCCTCTCTACCTTCACGGGTTGCAGAAAGAAGTGTAGGCAGCCGGATAGAAGAGAGCACAGCAAGGGAGGAGGGTGCTCCTGGAGAGCTGCATCAGGCTTCCCTCCTGACATCTATTAGGCCATGCTAGGTGGTTATGAAATCAAATGGGAAATAGATAGCTTTAGCAGAGATCTAGCAACCTCAATTATATTTACTATTAGTGCAGTTCCTACTGTACACACAGACACAGACAAACACACACCCCATGCTTAGTGAGGCTGAAGAGTTGATCTGTAAATTCAGGTGAGTGACCCTGACAGATGGCTGCTGTACTGATAGTTGTAGCAGACATCAGAAAACCTCATGTCCTGAAGACCCTTGTCTGTGGTCACTAGCATATTAATCAAAAGAGGCAAACATGCTTTTTCCTTCATATGGAACATGGGTCGTAACAGTGTTCTAGAATTTACTGGGAATTATCCTTCCTTGAGTCCAGTTCAGATAGATGGTTAGCTCATTGCACCAGGACACTCAGACCTGGCTGCAGCTGCTTCTCTTATTGCTAGGTCTCTATAGGAATTAAGCAGTTTGATTGCCATTCTCCTCTCCCCTTCTCTCCCCAACCCCTGCTTAAAAACAGAAGTTTTTTTTCTGAGGGCTTGAAACTGACTTAAGCTCTGCAGCAGATAGATTATAGTCTCACATGAGCACTGTTTCGTTACCTCATAGCTCCCTACCTCCCTGCAATTATGCGGTATCTTGAGCCACTGAGACATCTGAGAAATGGCCATGTCAAGTCATGCAGTAAATACCAGAGCAAGACTGTATTATAGTGCCTGGATGTTTCCAAGGAATTGGAATGACACTTGAAAGGTGCCGTTTTTCTCCTGTGTAAGAACTAATGAGCAAAGTGTCTTGCGAACTTTTAGCACCTGTCCTCAAGTGGCAAGGCGGCACTGTTCAGTGACACCAGCCCCCACATCCAGGCCTTCTTCCTTCTTCCACTCCTACATGTACCATGGCCATCTGTTGGGTGATCCGCTGGCTTTCGTGGGTGTCTTTAGGCCACCAGCATCCAGGAGCAGCCTCTGCTACAGCCCTGTCTCCCAGTGTCCTCACAGTAAATCATGGATCTCTAACTGACTCTTTTGCTTCCTGGGAGCGCTGGGAATGTGGAGCTGGTGTCAGGAGAACTCCTATGGCTTTATCGGGAATGAGATCAGTCACCTAAAGTGGCTTCTTGAGGAGTGGGAGAGATAAGGCCAAAATGTCTGCTCCAGAGTTTCTCAAGGTGTCACCTTGAGGACCCGTGTCATCATCTGATTGCTGCACAGCCGTTGCTCTGTGTAACCGAAGGCCCTGGGCTTTGCTGCTGGTATGCTCTAGGTTCCAAGGCTAGCTCATTACAAGCTATATAACATTGCCAGATCCCAAGTCTTTAAAGCCGTAATGGAATATCATGCTTATCTGAGTATGGTGGCACATGGCTGTAACCTAACAACTTGAGAGGTGACACAGGGGTTTCTTAGCAAGTTAGAGGCCAGCCTGAACCACATGAAATCCTGTCTCAAAAAAACCAGGCTCCTTTTGCTCCTTCACCAAATCATACTTAACTCAATGCTGGGAAGTTTAAATAAAGTATTTGTGCATGTCACATAAAAGCTGATAGTTGATAATAGTTTCTTTATTCTTTACTTTAAAAAATTCTTTACCATATGCCCCTTAAATAAGATTGAGACCTTTTTTTTCTCTTGTTCATTGTCATAGTCTCAGCAAATAGTGGGGCCAGGTGCATACTCATTGAATCAAAGAAAAATCATTTATCAAGGTCCTCAACTCATTTTCTCACTCACTGGCCCAATAATTATGAATTATCTGCAGTCTGTCAGGCACTGTGCTTGGGGACTGCAGTCCGTACAGTCGCACGCAGTAGCTACTTACTGTTTGTTAGCTGGCCTGGAAGAGGAAGATTCCATAGAAAAGTAGACTTCTGATCGGTTTTGATGCTTGAGCTGGGATTTTAAACATTAGCAATGCTTGGCATCACCAATGTCAATTCGGACCAGCCACACTTGGTACTGTTTTGGGTCACGCAGAAATGAACTGTTATTCATAACTGTTTGTGGGGCTGGGAGGTGCTCGATTGGTAGAATGCTTGCTCTGCAAGCATGAGGATCCCCAGAGGCCAGTGCAAAAGCCAGGCTCGGCTGCCCTGGGGAGGTGGAGGCAGGAGGCCCTCTGGAACTTGCTAGCTGAGTAGTGCAGCCAAACTGGTGAGCTCCTAAGCTCCCCACCCCCAAAAGGTGGTGGAACAGTTGAGGGGCGTACCCAGTGTCAGCCTCTGGTCTCCCTCTGTGTGTGCAGTTACGTGTGCACACACACATTACCCCCCCAAGTTTATAACTTTAAAAAACATTCTTATTCTTTGAGAATTTCATTGTGCATATTTTTATCATATTCACTCTCATTCCTCTCCTAGCTCCTTCCAGATGGCACCACCTCCTTGGTCCTCCATCCTGGTTTCCTCCTTTGAGTTCTCTTTGTGCTGTTCATATACGCTGAGTTTTGTGCCAACCACTGGAGCACAGTGACCTACCAGAGGCCACATCTTAAAAAAACAAACAGACCAACCAACCAACCAACCAACCAACAAACACCATGACTGTCTCTCCTCCAGAAGCCAGTAACTGTCCCTAGCTCCTCATGAACCCCTCTCTGTCTTCCGTGCTAGGACGTTGACTGTTTTAATATGTAGGGCCTGTGCCGGCAACCACAGCGGCTGTGAGTTCATGAGTGCAGCCATCTTCTCTTGTTGTGTGCGGGAGACAGTTTTGTTCTGGTCCTTCTTGACCAATGGCTCTTTCAGTCCACCTACAGTTGTATATCCCAAGAAGCTCGAAACTTCTTTGGCATATATAACTTTTCCAGCGTTCTCAAAGAGGCGTTATTCTTAAAGTCCTGTCGTGGGATGGTGGTCTTGGTGGAGGTCTTTTAAACACACGATTAAGTATCTAGTTTGGGAAGAAGCAGGCGCGCTTGGGTGGTAGGCTGCCCCGGGAACTTGAAACAGACTCCCTCCCATCAGGCTTCAGAACTGCAGGGTGGAGAATGTACCACCTGGAGGGGAGAAAAAAGATAGGTTAGGCACCAGGGTAGGTTTGTAGCAAGATTTTGAGGTTGGCAGTTGGACTGAAAATTTTGTTAATAAGTCGCTAGTGGCCCTAGGTGGAAACAGGATGAAACCTGAGCTTGTTTTAAAATGAAGGAACATTTTGAGTGACATTGTCTAGTGAGGCCCCCTCATTTCTCAAATACTGATGAGTCCTGTTTTTGAGCATTAGGGTTTTGGTGGTGAACAGGCAATGTCTCTGCTCATGCAGAGTTTTTATCTCTTGATAATTTCTCCTCTGAGCAAGTGGGAGAGCCTGGGCATCTATGTGGTCTGGGGTTCTGAGAGGCAGCTTATAGGTAAGGTTGGCCCACAGCTGTGGATATGGACACAGGAAAATCAAATTCCAAACTCCAGCAAACCATCAACCCGTTTAGACTCAAGGGCAGAGTCTATCTGAGGTGTAACAAGCATGGGCTAGGAAGTTGGGTCCAGGGCATTACAGGAACAGGACGGGGAGCTAGAAATGGGATAGTTGGGTTGGGCCAGAGATGGGGAGAGTCCTTCCTGACTTTCACCGTAAAGCCCGTGTCCACATGGTTAAAGACATCTTTATTGAACTGGAACTTGTTTCTTAACAGGGGTTCAAAACAGGGATTTCCATTCTCAGAATTTGACACTCAAGGCCGCTCTCAAAATTTTTTGATTGATTTACCCACCAGGTCTGAAGAGAGAAAAACGGTACCCATTCTCTATCTTGCTAACTAATGAATGTAAAATGTTGTAATGTAGCGAGACAGATCATGTTAATTTTTCTTAAGCATTTGAAAAAAAAGAGGGGACAAAGGGAGCAGCTGTTGTCTTTGAACCCAAGTCTAAAAGGAATGGAAACCATTGCATAAGAATAACACGTCACGGCTGGCATCGACTTTGTCACTGTTTTAACGGGATTTACTCAAAAACCTCGTCAGCTTGTCAGCACAGTTGTTTGAGTTTCACAATGAGCCAAGAAGCTGAGACGTGGTTCTTGTAGTTTCACTGGGAAGAATCCGTGTGGAGGAAATAACGAGTGTGTTTGTTCAGGTTATACCTTTGTTGTTTTTAGCATGGGGAGTAGAGGAAGGAGAGCAGGTACAGAAGGCTGGAATTAGCGGGGTCATGTGCAAGGCTGGGTGTGGCGTGTGTACCTGTAATCTCAGGTCTAGGGAAGCTGAGGCAGGAAGAACATAAATTTGAGGCTAGCCTCGGCTATGTAGTAAGACCCAGTTGAGAGAGGTGAGGAGAGAGAGAGGGGAGAGAGGGAGAGGAGAAAAAGAAAAAATGGAAAAGAAACTGCAAGGCACACTAAAATTTTCCGGTTTGGGGCAGTGACAGGTGCTTGGGTGAAAGGTGTTTGTTGCTGAGCCTGAGGACCTGAGTTCAATCATCGGGACCCACGTGGTGGAAGGTGAGAGCTGACTCCCGAAGGTTTTCCTCCGACCTCCACACTCACACACAGTTAGCAAGCAGTGGAGAGGGTGGCTCCTCCAGGATTTTTTGGTCGTTTTCCCTTTAAGAAGGGTCCTCAAGTGGGTGTTTAGTCACAGCGGTGGAAGCCGGGCAGGGAGGACGGCCTGGCAGACCCAGGCATGCTCTCAGATAGAGCTTGCGTTCTCCTTCCCTCTTCTCCCAGTTCTCCCACAGCTTTCCCCTGAGCAGTGAAGGCTGTCACTCAGAAGTTTAAACCTGCTTCATAGTTTTAGACAGCAGAACACAAACAGCGTTGAGCAGGGTACCTGGAGCATTACTCCTTGCTGTGCTGTGGTATTTCTAGGGATATAATAGGAATGTCGTGGCCAACTTGAAGAGTAGTCCACATGGGGAGGTACTGCAGGACCCAGTGATAATTTGTGTTGGGGGGTTAGAGCTGAAGTGCTGTGGAGAAGTGGCGTCCTGACGACGCAACAGGGATTCAGCTCCCAGGGGAACTTGCTAGGTACCTTAGAGGTGGGTTCCTGGTAGGAGGGGTTTGTGATCCTTGAGTGTAGAAGGCAGAAACGTTCCCATTGCCTCGTCCTTCTCTGTGAATGGCTTCTGCTTTGGAGGACTGCAGTGAGCTTTGGAGAAAGGAAGAGGAGGCATGCACAGTGTCTGCAGTGTTGCTGAAAGAATGGGCACAGGGCTGGGGCTTGATGCCCCCTCTCTCCGACCCTTGGCGGGGCGCTGTCCCTGAATGCAGCCTTCAGTGTAGAGTATGGCTGCCAGCGTCACTGGAAGTGGCTCCCACAGCTGTAAACTGAGTCTTATTTTATTTTAAATAACTGCAGTTTGAACACTTGACTCAGGCACTAGAAGTTGTCTCAAGAATATTGAAACTGCTTGAATATATAAGCTTAACCTCTCAGCTGGAAGTTTTATCTTCGTTTTGGAGATAGGATCTCTCTGTAGTCCAGGCTGGCCTGGAACAATGTAGCATGGGCAGACCTTGAATTCTAGACAGTCCTCCTGCATTTGCCTCTTAAATACTGCAGTTACAGGAGTATGGCACCGCAAAGTTCTCCAACTGTAAACTTTATGCTATCCAAATACAGATTAAAAGTTTCTAATGAAAATTTAGTGTCCTGTTTCTGATTCCCTGTATTGGAAAATAGACAACAGATTTCAAAGACTCAGTATTTAAAAAGATATAGTAATATATTTAAATTAAGAGTTCTATATACTGTTTACATATTGAAAGACCCTTTTGGCTACGTTGAACTAATATGTGAGTATGTATAATTACATAAGCCAATTTTACCTGCCGTGGCAGCTAGGGAATCTTGGATTACACCAGTGACTTACTGTATGTGTCTGTGGGACGGTGCTAGGCTAGTCAGTCCCATATGGGATCTTTCAAGGAACGGTAGAACTTTCTAGGGAAGTTTGCTTGACTTCAAACGCTAGAAGCTCACCCCCCACCCCTCCTGTTCTGTTAGCATACTGTTTTATGTGGGTGGGTTTGTGGAGGCATGGGATTGAGGTTGAAAAATAGGTTTTAACAAGAGCAAGTTCATTGAGAAGATAGCTTAGCCTGTGTGTAATCACAATGATTTTCAAGTGCATTTTTATCTACTCACGAACCACTGGTTCTCCCCGGAACAAAGAAGCAACCTCGTTAGCGATCTGTCATTTGGGTTTGTTCGGCATTTCTCCCAGCAGTCTTGGTAACTGTCAGTGTGGATTTGGCTTGCTTGGTAGTAAGAATATAATCTTACCTGAGGGGAATTCCACTACTTCAAAGGAAATACAAGCCCCTTTACAGGTCCCATTTCAACCACCAGCTCCAAGCGATTTTGAGAGCCCACTCTTCAGTGTTTTTTTATTGATGTTCCAGATTGTCCTCTTCTGTGGTCGGCAATAATTGGAGCTCACGGCTGGGAATAGTGGGAAGGCTTAACTGGTGCTCTATGGCCCGGCTGGTGTGCAGGTTGCTTACTGAAAAATGCTGCCAAGAGAATTTCACCTCAGCTCCCTAGCTGCAAGAGCCAGGTCGAAAGCAGATGTTTGGGCTAGGTGCCTGCCACAGTCCTGCCGCATTTAAAACGGCGTGTTGCTTGAAACAAAAAGAGGAAAAGCTCATAATACCAAGATGTTTAGATGCTGTTGAAAAGTATAACTTCCAGGAAACACTTAAGTGTTCAGTGGCTTTTTCCTTGATAGAGTTTTCGTTTTAACAATGAGCAAATAAGACAGAAATTCTTGAGTAAACTACTCTAGCCCTGTAGGGCTACTTTGTACAGACTCTTATTTTCCAAGAGCTTAAAAACAGTTGTAGGTTGGTGTGCTCCAGACGTGAGGGTGAGGAATGTTTGCTTTATCCAGAACAGTTGGGTGGTCATTCAAGGGTTCTTTAATACTTCACCATCAGGTTGAACCTGTGTCAGGTTGGCTCTGTGACCTGGCTCCCGAGGTGTTAGGAAGATGTGGGGACATGCGGTGGAGAAGGTGTTCCATCTTGGTGATGAACCCTAGCAGGTTGAATGTTTTGTTTGATCGGTGTTTTGTGCTGGGGATTGAACCCAGGGATTTGCACGTGCCAGTTAAGTGCTCTTCCATCAGCGGCGTCTTCCATCAGCTCTGTTTTCCGACCCTCGGTTCTAAGGTGTGTGGCTGGAGAAGCGTCAGGGGTTCCAAGCATATGCCAGTCTTTCAGAGGCCCTCAGTTCAGTGCCTACAGTGGAGTGTTCTGAGGCTCCTGTGATACTTACGTGTACATACCCTCCCCCAACACATACAGAAACACACACATACAGTTTAAAATAAAACATAAATCTTATAAAAAGGAAGTCAGCTATTTGGAGTTAAGGGCATTTCCTCAGATTCATTATCATCAGCTGATGGTTTGATGTGCAGAACTATGGACCTAATCATGAGTCGCAAGGTTGCTTTGGTCAGAAATGTATCCCAGAAGTCACTGTATATTGGAGTACCAGCAGCAGACTAAGGAAATAATGTTATTTACAGATGAGACGTGACTTATAGAAACGTGGGTGACTGGAAGGTAACTACGTCAGTGAAAAATGCACCCCAACATGGGTGACAACTCACAAAAAGTGTTTTCTGGGCTCTCTGTAACTTGTAGTCAGCTATAGTCCAAATCTACCTCCTCCTGCCCCCAGCAATTGCTAATGGTAATTTAACTTTTGTGAGGGGCTTGAGCAGCTTGTTAAGTTTCAGGAGCTGCTGGAGCCCTAGAAATCTCATGAGCTTCCTTCCTCCCTACAGGAGGAGGCAATGCCTGGATTCAGAGGAGATATGAATTCACAGAGTACATGGGCATATCTGTCTAAGCCCCGACGGCCATCTTGGCATCATTCCCTCAGAAGATCACTCCCTGGCTTTTCAGCCTCTAAGCTACATGCCCATACTGTAGCACAGTGCTTCTCAACATTCCTAATGCAGTTTAACCCTTTAATACAGTTCCTCATGTTGTGGTGACCCTCAACTGTATTTAACCCAGTTTCTCATTCCTTGGTAGTTCCTAACTGTAATTTTGCTACTGCTATGAATCTTAATGTAAAAATCTGTGTTTTCTGATGGTCTCAGGTGATCCCTGTGAAAGGGTTGTTCAACCCCCGAAGAGGTCAGGACCCATAGGTTGAGAAGCACTGCTGGGAGGAAGTTTCTGGGGCCTGAGCGGGTGGAAGAGAAGAAAGGGAGGACAGAGCAGAGGGAAGTCAGCTCCATTTCCACCTGCTTCTCTGTTACCCTTGCCACGTTCCTGCCATATATACCTTGAGGGCAGAGAACAAGGGTTCTGTGTCAAACGGTAGAACCTGAGGCTGAGCAGTATTGTGGATGTTTTGGTTTATGATATGTAAACATGTTTTTGTTAAAATTCCAAATGTGTGGGGGAGGGGGTTAGTTTGTCCACACCTGTTAAGTGTCTCATTTGGAGCTTGGTCTTTGCCAGGTGGTCTTAGTTGAATTCTGAAGACTTTGGAGGGTATAAATATGACAGCTCAGGGGAAGAAGGAACGGCTTCTTGGAGGACTGCTGATTTGCTGGTTACTTGGTCTGCTGATACTGGTATTTCCTCCAAAAGAATCCAATGACCCTACCCAGAGGGAGGTAGCAGTGAGAACTCCACCCCCCGTGTCTCCACTAACCTTTCCCTCCTACCAGGTGTTGGGGTGGGGGTGGAAGTGAGGTAGAAGCATTTAATAATCCTAAATAAAGCAGGTTTGTTAAAAAAAAAAATCAACGTCAACAGAGCAGGTGGCCACTGGGGAAGCCAGGGACAGTGAGGGGGGGATGCGGAAGCACCTTGCACACACCTGTGTGGAACAGTTTTTCATGTGTAGTTCATGTGCTGCCCAGAGACAGCACAGTGGTGATTTACTCAGGAGGGAGTGCAGTTGGCACACAAATTAGTAAGACTTGTAAGATCTGTTATGAAACAAAATCCTTTACCATATGTCTTCATTAATTTTACTTGTTTCTGTCTTGATTTCAGAGGGCGACTCTCAGCCCTAACTGAGCACATCGGAATCACCTAGGGGGGGTTAATATTAATGCCCGGCTCACATTCCCGCAGACTCCGATTTGCTCAGATACTGGTTTTTGGCTTTTTTTTTTTCTTCTTTTGTTTTGTTGTTGGTTCTCAGTGTAATTCTGATGTGTAGCCAAGACTCAGAATATCTGACTAAAAATATTTGTTTTCTAAATTGTTACCTGATCCTGAGTCCCCAAGGTATGCGACTCCAAGTATATTTTTCGTATACCGTTGAATACTAAGACTTTTAAAGAAGGCATGGGATCTCTTAGAAAGTAGACAGTTACTCCGTCTTCAGAGAGCTGTAAGAGTGCTGTACCTAAGTTTCTTTGCCATTTTAAGCTGCGTTAGGCAGCTAACCAGTACTGTCCTCACACGTGCATTTTTATGTTTCATTCTCATTTCAGTTGCTTGTTGTTCAGAGTGGTATTAATGCCAGTCTCATCTCTGCAGTACCAATCACTTATCTGCAAGACCTGTTTCGATAATAAAGCACCAGAAACCCAAACTCTGGGATCTGTGAAACCGTGACCATAATGAAGGAGGGGCTAGCTGTCTCTTCTAATTAAGTTTTGTGTCCAAGAGTCAAAACATTCTGTAAATTTTGTTGTTGTTGTTGTTGTTTTTTGACAAGTACAGATAGTGATTTTTTTTTCCTGAAAATAGAAACACAGGCGAACAATACTTGTGGTTGGTTGTAAGGTGGTTTATATTACCGTGCGCAGGGCGGTGTATCCAAGAGCAGCAGCTCTCAGCCTTCCTGATGCTGCCATCCTTTAATGCAGTTCCTCCTGTTGTGCTGACCCCAACTGTAAAATTATTTTCATTGTGACTTAATTTTGCCATGGTTATGAATTTTAATGTAAATATTTTTGGAGCTAGAGGTTTGCCAAAGAGTCCTAAAGTTTTATTTTGGTGTGTGTGTGTGTGTGTGTGTGTGTGAATGAATTTGAATTCTGCCTCCTCTGTCAGTGCCTTCACATCAAATAAATGCAAGTAATTTCCCATTTGCAACACCAGAACGGGCTTCATTCTTAAGATCAGTGGTATGTGGGACTTTTCTATGCCTTGTGGTAACCAGACCTTATATGCCCCGAGAGTCTTTGATTCAGGAGGCCCAGAAATACTGTGTAAGGCTCATCTCATATTTTTTTCTTCTCAGGAACATGATGTGGCAGTAAGGCTGGCTGTTACTAGCCTGGCGTGTCAGGAACACTGACTTTCTTTATTGCTTTTAAACACAGTGTTAATTAGTTGCATTGCAAATTGTTTTGGTTGTAAACATTTTCTAGAGATGTAAATCTTTTCTGACTTAATTTGTGCTCGTTTCTCTAGATGTAGTTTACAGGGCACTTTTTTCCCCCTTTCTATTTAGTTTTCTTTTTCCACCCGAGGCAGTCTGGGAATCACCTGATAGTAACAGAACAAGAGAGTTCTTCATTTTGATCTTGATAGTACTATGTCCTTCGGGGTTAGGGGGTCACTTAAGACCCTAGCTTCCCTGGGGCTCCTAGCCTGGGTCAGCAGCACAGCCCTACAAAACACAGGCCATCGCTTGTATGGCTGACATGGGGATTAAGAATGCAAACCTGTCCAAGATCCGCTGCCTGATCCTGAAAACCTTAACTTTCTTACCAGGCACAAGTGGCCCACTTAAGCTGTGGGCGTGTTATGAAGAGGTGTTAGAGCACTGAAAGTCTTCAGTTTTAAAAGAGTCTAAGCTGTTGCCCCACGTCCAGCCTTTGCTACCAACTTGCTGGCATTGTGAATTTGACTCTCAGGGGATGGCCAGTAAAGAAAGGAGAAAGAGCAGGCCTGTGAGAGGTGCTGTGTAGCAGAGGACAAAGCTATGGGAGGAGGAGGTGAGAGTTGAGGAAGCCACCCAGTGCTTGCAGTGGGATTCACAATTACTGCGCTGGTGCTTGGTAAGAGCCTGAGCTTGGCCTTCTCCTTAGGTTTTCAATCCCATGAATCCCAGGACAGCTCCCACACCAGGGGCACAGTGAGCGATGCGCAGGGGCTATCGTGTGGGCTCTGGCACATGCCTGAAGGTCTTTTCTCATTTGTGGGGAAAATTGAGAAGCCTCTGTAATGCGGCCCCTGATACAAGTAAATAGCAACTCTCTCAGTTCATTACTTGTTAGCCCCAGGCAGGGACTGCGCAGATTGGCTAATTGTAATAGCCGAACCATTAAAGGGAATAGCATTAATGGAGGAGAAAGCAGCTAATAAGGTAGCTGAACTTGGCCACTGCATTGTGCCCAGGGTATAGGCTGCCACTAACGTAAGTACCTGTTTGTGCTGCATTGGGAAATAGCTGGGAAGAAAGGATTTAGTGACCCTCTTTCAAATGGTGGAGCCAAAGCTCAAGGGCATTTCTGGGTAACTCCGACACTGAAACAGTTTTTCCCAGAGGTGGTACTTGAGGTTCTGTGTAAGTGAAAACACTCACCTTTCCAACGGTGAACGATGCTGCTGGCCTACTCTGGGAGCACACACGCTTTAATGGCGTTTCCAGGAGCTGTGGCACACACTGCCAGGCTCATCAGTTCTCAGCTTAAAGCAACTGTGGCATCATAGCAGGGACTAGGGCGCAGCCTGGGCCTGGGAATGGCGTGAATTTAATTTTCCTGTCCAGGTCTGAAGCTTGTAGCCTTGCTCACGTGTGCACGATGCTGGGGCCCAGCCAAATGAGCTAACCATCCATGCATCCAGAGAGCTGGGCCAACTCCATCGTCCTCCCTGGAAACCACAACCTGGCATTAAAAGAAATCCCAGCTTTAGCTGCTGCTTACTATTCATGTCAGAAATATCTAAGAAATTCAAAAAAGTTAAAAAAAAAAATACAATTTCATGCCATCCCTTGAGTGGAAAGGATCTTATTTAACATATTTTAAAATTGGAACAATAAAAAAATATGTTTGAGGTTTTTGTTGTTGTCCTTGTTGTTGTTTTAAATTTCCGCGCACTAGTTCTAGACATTGTATCTAGTACAACCTCAGGGTCTAATTGGTAGACAAGTAGATATAATGTTCCCATTGTATTTGGGGTTGCTTTTACCTACACTGTTGTTAATAAGCTTTGACTTGCCAGGGTGTTAGATTTTATCAAAATAGCATCTTGGAATTGTAAAAGCACCCGTGTGAACTCCCAGTGTGGAAGCCTCTTTTAGAAAGCCTTCCTGTCTCAGCCCCAGTCAGCTTTCAAGGAAATAATCCCATATCTGTGGATGCTGGAGCTGGTGGCAGGTCCTTTCCCCTAGTGCTCATTGTATTATGGGCTCTGCCTCCTAAGTATACAGTTGCTGTTGTTTCAGTTTGAATAAGTATTCTTCAATAAGTATTCTCCCCAGTCTGACACTATTGGGGCGGTCACGGACACTTCTAAGAGATGAGGCCTCAGGAACTGGAGAGATGTCAAGAGCACTGGCTCTTCTTCTAGAGGACCTGGGTTGAATTCTCAGCACCCACGTGATGGCTCACAATCATCTGATAACTCCAATTTCAGAGATCTGATGCCCTGCCCTCCCCTGACCTGTGTGGGCATCCTTGTACATGAGGCAGAATGCTCTCACATAAAATAAAAATAAATAAATCTTCTTTAAAAATATAGGGTTTGGGGGAGAGAGAGGGAGAGAGACAGACAGACAGACAGGAACTCGTGAGAGATTTTCAGACCATAGGGACGTGCCCTCAAAAGGAATAGGAGGATCGACTAGATGCCCCCCCCCACACTTTGTTTGCTTCTCTGTCTTCAGTTGAGCAGCATGTGCTGCTTTCCCACAGACCCAGAGCCACAAGGCCGGTTGGTCACGGGCTGTAACCTCTGACAGTGAGAGCCAAAACAAACCTTTCACCTTCATTCTTTAAAAATTGATGGTCTCAAGTGCTTGCTACAGTGATGGAATGCGTGGGGAATCCTTTACTCTTTCTTTTACTAACTCCTCTGGTACTTGAAGATGTCTTTGAGAAGTCTGTCAGAGATGTAATGGGGCAGAAGGCCACTGGACACATACCCCCTTGCTGACTTTACCCTTCGTCATTTACGAGTCTCTGTCCCTAGGCCCTTGAAGGAGCCTTTCCTAGATGATGTCCCCTGATTTCTGAGGGCAGATTTGCCTCCTTAGGACATGAGATTTTCGTGTTGTATTGACCGGGTCCTTTCCTCCCCCTCCTCCCCCACCTTTTAAAATCTCATCTACATATTTAGATATGTTCTTAAAGACTTGGAAAGGACTAAGAGACATGGTTTCTTACTGTTAAAACATCAGGCAGAGAGAGTAAGATATCTTTACCCGACAGTAGCCGAGATGAGATTTCTGTACAGTGTAAAGCAATTAAACACCCTAGGCAATCTTAGCTGCTTCGCTGGTCCTACTGATTGTTGCAAAGCAAAAACACATCCCTGTATGAATTCTAATGGCTCCTCCTGCACAGAGGCCGTATGGGGACAAACTTCTCAGACACGTACTCTCTTTCTTTTAGCTAAATTCATTTACTTTCTGCTCATAAGATACATCCTAGGCTTAGGAATGTGGGTCCCTACACGTTGGCAGTTCTGTTGGATCAGCCACTGATACTCCCTGAGAACTGAGGATAGGTGCAAAGCAAGAAGCTATCCCAAGGACATTCCACTTCCTAAAGCAGCAACTTCCCTCTTAGGAGTCCCCATAAGCTACAAAGCCATTGTTGATTGGCTGATGGTGTTTGAATGGAGTTTCTTGTTGTTCCTCTTTGTTAGAAGCAGTTCCACGGAGTGCAGTCAGACCAGCCTGTAACCCTCGTTACCAGCTCTGCCATCTCCCAAGTTGGTGGCTGGATAAATTGACTAATTGAGCCTTACAAGCTCAAGATCAGGTTTCCTACTGTGGACTGGTGATAAGGATGCCTTCCCAGCATCCTTGTGAGGTGTGAACAACCCTGTGAGCAGCACACAGCTTCCCTTAATGGTTTCTTGACTTTTGAAGTGACTGTGTCTTCCAACTATCTTTGGAAGATTATGCATTCTGAGATGCATAGGTGTTCATATGTTTTTATGGGTGGAATGATATGGCATTGTTTTTCTTTTTGTTGTTGTTTTCTTTTGTTGCTGTTGATTGTTTGCAGTGCTGGGGATGGAACCCAGAACCTTGCATATGTTAGGTAAACTCTACCACCGAGTTATGGCCCTAGCCCCATCATAGAATTTAAATATCAGAGCCATTCTAGAAATCCAAGGACTTAGGGTTGTTTGTTTAATTCATAATGACGACTACAGCTTTAGACTCAGTGAATGCTAAAATATTTCTTAGTGATAGGGAGGGAAGCATCTCAGCGACACTTCAGGGCCAGGCTTGATTGCAGGGCTTGTTATTAATGTTCTCTCCACCTTTTTCTTAATAATCCCACTGTGCATAGCTTAGAGGTGTGGGCAAAAGGAAGATTTAAGGTGATAAGACTTAACGCCATCCATTTGACAGATGGCAGTGCATTGTATTCTGTCTTTGAATCACCTGCTTTGTCTGTCTTCATCGACTTAAGGGAAAACAGCACTCATTTAGATTGGCAGAGCCTGGTTCCTGGAAGAGCCCGACAGCGGAGTGTGTGCTTTGTCCAGCGCACCCTCTTCCGAGGCCTGCCTGGGCCGTCAGGGCGCCTTGGGGAGGAAGCTGTAGAGACCGGGGCTGTGGCTCCCACCCATGTTGCTTTCCGCAGGGAACTTCCGTTTGTCTTCCCCGATTTCCTGCAAGAGTTTTAAAAACCAGGCACCATTTGGGTTACGAGAATGGCTGTCCAGAGACATGTCTTGGGAAGCCTGAATACCCAGAAGCACTTGGGCTCTCGGTTTTAGAAGTCTCTCAGACCCTTCCTGGGAGAAGAATAAATCACCGTAAGTCTACATCTGCAGTTGCTTCTCTGCTTTACTCTTCCTGTGTGTCTGGATACCTGTGATGCTCTCTCCCAGCCCAGCCTCAGGAGCATATAGTTTCTCCCTAGGGACAGTTCAAAAATAATATCTGTGGTTGCATGTGCACACTTTCTCAAGTTCTTTAAGTTTAATCTCACTGAATTTGGGGTTGTACAAAAAAATTTTTTTTAACAAGCAAAGAAATAGATGTTTGGAAATCTGTTAGCTTAGGTTTTTATTTGCTTCTGTAATGCCAAAGGACCTGGAAAATGGTGCAGGTAGATTTTTAGCTACCCATTTAAGGAAAATAATGTATAGATATCTTGTTAGTAAAATAATGCTTATCTAAAGCACGGTGTGTGAAAGCCAACACCATGGATCTTGAATCATTTTACAGCTAGAAGAGGTACATTTAAGTAACAGTTTGCTTTAGTTTTCCTGCTGCTTTGATTGAAGTACTCTGACAAAAAGCAACTCAGCAAAGGGCTGTGTTGGTTCCCAGTTCCCAGGATGGTTCGCTGTGACTGGGAGGTCTTGGAGCAAGAGGTAGAGACGGCTGGCTCTGGCATCCACAGTGCATAGCCAGAGCAGCCCTGTGCTTACCCTTCTCTCTCCGCTTTTGTGCAGTCAACTCCCCAGCCTGGGGAATGGTAACGCCCGTAGTGAGGCTGGTCATCCCACCTCAGATTCCCTCATCACAAGCAGGCCTGCAGGCTCTTCTCCCAGTTGGTTCTCCATCTCATCAAGTCAGCGTTTGGGAGTAACCATCATGTTGAGTACTCCTGCTTGCTTGTCAGAGGAGGGACTCCTTCTGTGCCGTCTATCGAGATTGGCTACAGGACAAGAATCAGCTTTCCTCAGGGATCCGGCAGCTTGATCTTTACACGTCATAATCTGGGTTGCAATATTTGTCATCATGGCAGGACACCATCATACAGCAGATGAGAGGTGCCTGTGGTGCATTCTTACCGTAACTCCAGGAAACAGTTCAGTCCCACGATGCTCCTCAGGACTTTCCATGCAGGCTTCAGAAACCAAATCGGAGATCTAATCCTGGTATTCATAATGTTGTTGAAACAATTTCTAGGAAGAATTCCTCAATCGGGGACATGCAAGTTTTTTTAAAATAACCCATCTTTGTACAAGAACACCAGCTTTATTTCTGTTCTCCTTGGTTTACAAAATGCTTTTGTCTATATTTCCAGAATGTATTTGATTCACAGTAGGCTCTAACCCAATCCCTCAGCCTTCTTAAGGTAATGATGTATGGTCAAGTGAGATGCTCATGGTTTTAACAATTCTGGGGCTTTGACCCTTCTAGAACATGTGACTTGAGGGAGGAATGGAAGTAATGATGTCATTCTCCTGCACCGGGATACATGAGTGAGCCTCTTTTACATGGAAGTTTCAAGTTCACGGGCTAAAAATAAGCACAATCAATCAAATTGGTCCCCTTTGTTAGACCTTTAGGTGACGTTGAAGGGAGGAGATGTAAATAATTTTAAATTCAATAAGTCGTTCTTATAGGAACAACCATTAAAAAGAGCTTTCTCTAATGGTTAGTAAGATTTGTATTTCAATCCTTTTCTTCAGCCGTTTTCAGCTTTTCTTTTCCTCACCAAAGCTTTATTACACCTTGTTCCCTCCTTGTGGCTATTACAGTTGACCTCAGTAATTACAGCATTTCTCTTTTGTTCAGCAGCTTGGTAGGTTGTGTCTGCAATTTGAGTGCAGCATCCCCCCCCCAGCATCTAAACAATAGGGCATTCACATCGCAGCGTGTTTAATCATGACATTGACCTCCATCTGTAGCTTATTCTTTACAATATTTGAATGTATTAATATTGCTGTTTATACAATTTAATTAAAGCCATGTTTATAATCCTCTTGAGGAAAATCCTTAGTGCTCCCAGTATTAAAATAAAGTGTCTTTGGTTTTCATGTGGCCAACAGTTTTCTTTAGAGGTGAATGAGCCAACAGTTACTACTGTAGACTCCTGCTGCTAGAGTCAAACCAGAGGAGTAGCAGTGGTGAGAATAAAGAAGCCACTTGATTTGGAATGTTGGATGTGAGTGTCCTTGAGGCACCTCTGTCTAGATGTCTCTGAGATAGCTGTGCCTTATTTTTCTAGTGGCTGTAGCTGCTGCTGGGCCAGTATAGATATTAAGTGCATGGCTGTCGTAAAAGAATACAAAATGAGGACGGTGGAAGTCAGGCTAGAAGCTAGAGAGACAAAATACGCTAGTGTGAGGCCCCCAGTGGTGTGTTCTGTTCTTCTCAGGAAAGAGCCCACATACTAGGGTAACAGTCTCCCTGGGTCTCTGCTGGACACCAGCCCCATTGATCGCCCACAGGTTGCTAAAGGCCTGAGAAGCACATCTGGCTTTGTCCCATGTAGTCAAAGTACAGGCAGAGTCCTCTGTGTCAGTTGGGTGTCTTCACTGTACCTTTCACAGAGGGCTTCCTGACCCCACCTTTTAACTTCCCAGGCTAGAGCCTTCATCCGGAATGAGAGTCCAGGTTCCACAATCCCTCAGTCTCTGGCCTGCTGCCAGAGCATGTTTCCATCTAACCCTCCCGGACAGGGAATGTGGCACATGGTTCCAGGGCCAGCACTGAAGCATCCCTGTGTAGTTATGAGGCCAGGAAGTTTGTAGAAGGGACACATACAAAATAACCATAGCATGACAGAGGCACAGCACAGTGACAAAGTAGCAGTCAGGAGACAATGCACTGGTGAGGTGACTCCCAGCCAGATTCTGGTCGCTGAGCTAATGGTGGCTCTCCCACATTGCAAAGTAGAAGCATCCAGGCCAGGAGCCTGAGTGGAGTGGTCTCCTCAATTCCAGACAAGCTAGAGATTCCTGGGAGCCCTTGCTTTCACAAAGAAGTTATTATGTTATGAAACTCCATCTCTTTTTTTTTTCTTTTTCTGTCATGTCATTCCAGTTGAAGACCTTTTGACTATAGGAGGTTACTTCATCAAGAGTTTTCACTTCTGTAAAAGCCATAACAAAATAAAGCTGTTTTTGGGAATGACAGTAACTGTTGATATGTAGGCACGGGATGAGACTCGGGGCTTGTTCGAGGCATGTAGAGAGTTTATTAGATGACAACGCGATGCTCTGCTTGAAATGCTTGGAAGCGTTTTGTACCTGGGACTGGGGATCCCCACCAGATTTAAGATGTGTTTCTCATATATCCAATTATATATCGTTGCCCCTCTTACCCAACATGGCCCCAAAGCAAACACAAAAAATATTAACATCTCTGTGTTAGAGTTGCTTGCAATGTCGGATGTCCAGTTCTTTGTTTGTTTGTTTGTTTGCCTTGGTTTTTAAGGGAAGTTGAATGTTTTGCATCATGAGACATCCTGGCTGATGCAGAAGCCATTCTAGGTACTTGGGCCTGTGCTGGATTGAGAACCTCACTAGGACAGTCATACGATGCATGTTTAAACAGATATCCTATCCTGGCCACCTGCTAGTAGATGCTTCGGGGAAATTACAGTGATTCCATCTGGAAACCATAATATGTATATTTTTTATTTAAAATTGAAATTTTCTTACCCAACTTTCCAGTCTCTAAGCACAAGACAAACTTGACTTTGGTTACAGGACCACGGGGGCTCCTCTCCGTCCCCTTGCCCGTTGATGAAGTATATAGCACCAAAGGCCTGTCTTTCCAAAATGGGGAAGGATCCTTTTTTCTTTTTTCTTCCTGAGACACAGTCTTTTGTAGCCCAGGCTGGCCTTTGCCCACTATATTGCCCAGGCTAGTCCTTCTGATCTTGTGTCTGCCTTTCAAGTGCTGGGATTACAAGTGTGCACACCTGGCCTCGCCCTCCTTGCTTCACCTTTATCTAGGATTTTCTTTTGCTCCTGACCTTTATGTTCGAAGTTGTCAACTTACTGATCTTTACTCGGAGCTTATCTTTGGACCTTGTATTTCTCACCTTTGTTTGTGCAGTTAAGCCACAGGCACCTTGAAAGTTAGATTTACATGTGGATGACAAGTCAAGCTGGTGGTGGTCAGTAGACTGGAGCTCCAAATTGTATGTCTGCTCTTGCTGAACACAGTAGCTGTTTTCAAGTTACTGTTAGAGCAGTCCTCCTCAGATCTCTGTTTGCCTTAATTGATGTAGCAAATACTGCTGGCTTGAAGTTGAATTGCAGCCCTACTCATCGTTTTGTTAATGGACACGTATGTTTAGTTATTATCAGATAATTTCTAAGAGACCCCTGGAAGACTTACAAGAAAAGGAAGTAATTGCTTGCGATGGGGATGGAGAAGCCAAGGGGCTGTGCTAGTTCATGGAGATTCGGAAGGAAAGACTTGTGAGCATTAGATATTTGGGGTTGTGATGTTGATACAGTGAGATAGGGATGGAGAACATAATTAAATTCTCTGGGGCTTTCGGTCAGTTGGAGAAGTGCCTGCTGGACATGTGAAGCTCTGGACTCAGCCCCTAGCACTGAACAACAAACATGGTCACACATGTCTAAAATCTTAGCACTCAGGAGGTAGAAGCAGGAGGATCGCGAGTTCAAGGTCATCCTTGGCTACATAGCGAGTTGACGGCCAGCTTGGCCTAGGGGAGACCATTTCTCAGGGGGGGAATAAAAAAGACAGAAAATAAATCTAGATCTTAATCTTTAGACTTAGAAATCATCACTTTCCCACTTACTGCTATAGCTCATTCTTGTTGGATTCACATATAGAATCCTATTCTGATTAGAGGCTGGGGACATTGCCAGAGAAGAGAAAGCGTGGTTTGAATGCATTGATGACGCTTGTTATGTGACTTGGAAAAATAATCCTGGAGAATTGCTTACCTGTCCCTCCTTACTAATGGGAACAAACCACTAATGTCAACCTGACTCCAGAAACCCTGTTTTGCACCAGTCTCAGTCTCTCTCTTTCTTTTTTTCTTTGCTTGTTCTGTTTTAAAATCAACATAGAAGGAATTTAAGAGGTGGTATTACTTGAGGAAATGGGTAATCTGATGCCAGTGGGCTGCCTGTATCCAGGATAACTACGTGTGTGGCTCAACACAGTTGTGGATGGCAGGGCCGTGCTGTGACATCAAAAACTGGGCACCTCTACGAGGGTTTCTCTGGCCGGGCTGATGTGGCATTCGCCCCTCCTGCCTTTTGCTCAGGGTTTCACACCTCCGTTGCAACATTTCATTTTCTTTTCTCCCTCCCCTTTTCCCAACAGCAGGAACGGATTTCATACACACCCCCGGAGAGTCCAGTGCCGAGCTACGGTTCCTCGACTCCACTTCATGTTCCAGTGCCAGGAGCGCTCAGGATGGAGGAAGACTCGACCCACCTGCCAGCCCACCTGCGTGAGTGATGGAGCTTGGGAAGGGGACATGCTGGGCCATGTGGACAGATTCCAGGGAGAGGCTCTGGGTCTGAGGTGGTGTTCATGGGACTTGGCCAGCTGCCCAGGAATCTTTGACCCTCACCCCATAATGACTTTGAAAAGTTTGAGATTCTTGTCCCTTATTTCTCAATATTTTCATTTGTATAGTATCTGATAAGGACATGGCAAGGGGAAAAAAAATCCAGAAATACCTAACACATGACAGAGTCCCATCCCCACCCACTCCCACCCCGTTGAAGTTTTTATCTCTAAGTTCATACTTAGTTTAGCTTCATGTTTTCTTTTATCCAGTTGTGGATTCGGACTCATTGCTTTAAACATTTGTGTGTGTGTCGTGTGTGTGTGTTGGGGGGGTTGTGTTTGGATTGTGTCGAGGTGCATGTGTGGAGATCGGAGGATATTGTTTAGGAGTTGGTTTGCTCCTTCCACCTTGGGTTCTGAGGAAGCTTTCTGAACTCAGGTTAAGGCATGCCTGGCAAGTGCCTTCACCTGGAGCTCCACCATCTCCCTTGAACCCACTCCCACCCCCACTTTGTTTCTAAGCCATGTGCTTTCTGTCTGTAAGGTCTCTGTCCCTTCTCTTTCTCCATATACTGGCTACTCTTTTTTCCTCTATGTGCCATCACATGTCCTTTCTTTGTCTTCTCTTGTCTACGCCTCTCCCTCTCCCCCTTTCTTTTCTTGACCTACATTGCCTCAAGGGTTTCACCCTTTTGCCCCACATCACACCTCTCCTTGCTTCTATCACCTTACCTGAGTCTTCAACTGCATCTCAGCAGAGCAGTGGGACCAGTGTACCTATATGACCACTGTCAGTCTCCAAAGCATTGACCCCTGCTGTGTCCCTTTTGTCTGCTCCTCCTCCACTGGTACACCCCAGGGGATAAAATACAACTGGAACATCCAGAGAAGATGAATCACCTGATCCCTACCCTGATCACTGGTTTCCAAGAAAATGCTACTTCTTCTGCCTTGAATGTTGTCTGGAGGGCACACATCCAGATTCTAGGGAAGACTGGGGTTGTCTTAGACCTTTCCAAAGCGTTTCCGAGTGACTCGGGTGTTGAAGAGTCATGCTCACCGTCCCTTGGCATGATGGCAATCCTCCCTCCTCAGAGGATGCTT